>NC_048221.1:98950807-98990512 GCF_002007445.2 Ailuropoda melanoleuca
AAAAAATAAAATAAAAAAAATAAAATAAAATAAAATTATGAAAATGTTCTAAATTTGATTGTGGTGATGGTGTCAAATATATTTGAATACACTAAAGTCCATTGAATCATATACTTTACGTGGGTGAATTGTGTGATATGTGAATTGTATCCTGATACAGCAGTTTAAAAAACGAATAGATAAAAAATAACAGCACATCTTTGCAATTTGAAAATGTATACTTCTATCTAACTTTGGTAGGAGCACTATAAAGACATAAAATAAATTCTAGTTTAATTAGTAAACTAAACCATCGCATGGGAATTACCATTAGCACTCATAGAAGGAGAAGATACTTGGAGATAACACTCAAAACTAAGTAGCGTCAGAACTCACCACCAAAAAAGTGACAAAAGATTTTAAATGGAATGATTATTCAGAATTATACTGTGTAGTAAAAAGGATATTTAGAATCAGAAGATCCAAATTGTGTTAGAGGCTCCCCCTCTTAAAGCCAAAGTCATCTTGTTCAAGCTACTTTTCTAAGCCACAATTCCTATTCTGTAAGAGTGGACAAATTTTAAACTGCGAAGCAATATATAGAAATGTGAAAGATGTATTAAATGTATAGAATAGAGTTGAATTCTAATGTCAAGAATATATTTCAAAAAATATGCGTTCTATAGAATTACTAACTTCACTGGTCTTTTCTAAATCTCTCCACAAGTTTGCTTCATCCTTAAATTATTTGGTAAACATGCCAATAATGGTCCTCAGAGCCAATTTCACACCATCTCCTTTTATTTCTTTTCCTTGTGGGAGAAGTGTAACTACGGTAGCTTTAATTTCGGGCATGCCTGAATTTCAAACAGAATAGTAAACTGAACTTCACTGTTATCATTCTATTTATACCCACTCATCATCACCCACTGGTGACCTTTTACCCTCATAATTTCCTGGGCATCACGTTTTATTGCATAGGATTAATGTCTTCTTCCTGTTACTTTCAAAATTGTGAGTTGTAATTAAACACGTAAAATAATCATCAAAGAATGAATCATTACTGAAATAATTAGAAGGAGAGATTGACCAGAGCACCTAGGATTACACAGTAATTAACTAGGGCATGCACATACTATACTGGAGCCTCTAAGAGATGCTATTATGAGAATAAGATCATTGCCAAGCCAGGCTAAGTATAATGAAACTGTAGGTTATTTTAATTAAAACATTCAAGTGAAATGGTTATTTTTCTATTATAGTTTAATTTTTCACCAGGATACAAAAGCAGTCCATAATACACCAAAATTTATTTCCTATATCTTAAGAATGAGTTTCATTTTAAAACTCCTATTACATATTAAAGTTTTCAGTCTGTTTTGATTCTGTCTTAAAATTAAGTCATACCAAAATGGTTTTGCACAAATATTTCTACAAATTTAGAAAAAGTTTAACCAAAGACCATGTATTCTTTGCATAAATTGTTTGCAGAACGAGGACTTTGAACAGACTTGTTATTAATAGGCTTTTTAAAAAAATAAGACTTTATTTCTTTGAGAGAGGGGGAGAGAGAGCAAGCACGAGAGGTGGGGAGGGACAAAGAGAGAGGGAGAAGCAGACTGCCCACTGAGCAGGGAGCCTGACATGGGGCTCAATCCCAGGACCCTGGGATCATGACCCTGAGATCATGACCTGAGCAGAAGGCAGACGCCTAACTGACTGAACCACCCAGGAGCCCCTATTTATTGGCTTTTAAAGCTTTGTGATTGAGACTCAGAAAACCTTAACAAGGATACACAAATTAGATAAGTAACATAGTAATAAACTATGTCTTTGTCCCAAATCTGAGAGATTTTAAAAAAAGCTTGAACACATATAATATTCCAAGTTATCTCCTTTATATTTTTGAGCGACACAGAGATTGCAGTGCATGAGTTTTTATATTTATGTAAGTTGATGCTAAGAGTATATTTAGATATTCATATACATATTAATTTATATGATAAATGCCCTAAACTATTATTTGTAAAAAACTGCTCAAAATTATTCAGTAAAGTAGAATATAAATTTCAAGTAATTCCACTTAATTCTTCCTTTCTTGTCAAAAATACCATTCGAAAATTTATAAGAAAAACGTATTTGGGTCCCTTCTACTCTCATATTGTCTCTGAGCCTGAAACAGCATCAAGATCTAAAAATAATAATAATAGTAAAGAAAAAAAATAGTGCTGTCGACAATCAGATATTCTCTATCAGCAAATTTTAGGCATTGAGGAATTTATTTAGCCTACATCATTAAATAATATATTGACAAAACTTTCCTCAATTGCTTCCACTCTCAGAAAATATGGATTGGACATTATTATTCCATGTTCTTGTCGGTTTTCCATTTCTTAGATCAGCTCTTATGATTCTGTAAAACACACATACACTAGAACTTTGCCCTCAGCAAAAATCCAGAAGCAAGATACATAGATGGATAAATAAGAACTTATATTAATGCACACTACAAAATTTTTTAAACTTTGCCAATATTCACTGAAATCCATTTATCCTCACAATACTCTGAATATCCTATTAATTTGTGGCATAGACTGAGAGAGAGTTTATATTACATATGACCTTGTACACCATGACAAAAAGATTGAATTTTAAGAGCAACAGGAGGTACTTTCAAGTTTAAAGTAGGAGAGTGACGTCGTATGATGTACATTTAAATAATAGTATGACAGTGGGAAAAGAGTGGAGCTAACAGAATTAGAAATATGGGCATTTTAATAGTCTAGGTAAATGGTAGCAGTGGCCTGGAGTACAGCCCAGTGAAATGCAGAAAGATAGAATAATTCTAAATTTCTATTTGGAGGCAGAATCGCAGAACTTGATGATGGATTAATGTGAAAGGGAAGAGAAAAAATATATCTTAGTGTTGGGGCTTAAGCAAATGAGAAAATCACCGCATTTTATAGTGAGGAGGAACTAAGAAAATCAAACATATAGGGAACAAGAACTCTGTTGTTTCTATGTTTCAAATGATTAGACATATGTTGTCTGATACAGCAGCCACTAACCTCATGTAGCTACTGAGCACTCAAAATGTGAATAGTCAAAATTAAGATAATAGTAGTGAAAAATACACAATAGATTATGAAACACAATATAAAAGTAAAGTATCTCAATAATTTGCATATTAATTTCAATTTTAAATGGTATTTTGGGTATATCCATTATATAAATATTAAAATGAGCAACTAGAAATTTTAAATGGCTCTGGGGTTCACATTTTATTTCTATTGGAAATAACTGGATTAGCCTATGAACTAAAAATAATGGATGGTTCAAAAAACTAGTCAAATTCATGTTTTTACTTTATTAAAATTACCTATAATCTCCTTGCATTTTTCATACGTCTATAGACACAAAGAATAAGTGAGGAGATCCACCTGTTAGGCCTATGAATCTATTTCTTGTAGAAAACATTTTTCTAAGTTACAAAATATGTGTTAGCATTTTTGAAGAGTGAATATTTGTCACATGAAAACCAAAAGCATGGTGATATCTTCTCATTCAAAAATATTAGTAAGGTAAAACTACTCCATGCTAAACATGACTGTTATTTTTTAAATATGTATTTTTTTCTAATTTCCCTTCTTTGGCTATGAAAAAAAGACAAAGCTTTTAGTATTTAAAGTTTAATGTGGAGGGTAAACTGTATATGTTATGTAATAATGCATTTAAAGATACTACTTGAGGGGCGCCTGGGTGGCACAGCACTTAAGCGTCTGCCTTCGGCTCAGGGCATGATCCCGGCATTATGAGATCAAGCCCCACATCAGGCTCCTCCACTAGGAGCCTGCTTCTTCCTCTCCCACTCCCCCTGCTTGTGTTCCCTCTCTCGCTGGCTGTCTCTATCTCTGTCAAATAAATAAATATAATCTTAAAAAAAAAGATACTACTTGAAACATGGAAATATGTACACATGCACATACATGGAAGCATCTAAGGAGAACAAGTCAGCAGTCTGGGAGAAGAAAATATTTGTGTTTTATTTTCAAGACAATATTTTTGCATAGAGACTGTCAATCCTGTATGCTTGTGATATGTTTAAACAGTAAAAGACATACCTCATTCTTTGCTTGCTATTTTGCAGGAAACACATCTAGAAATAAAGAAGACCAGCTTGAGTGAAAGTTAAGGAGACTGAGTTGGGAGACCTTGATTCTAATCCTGGTTCAGTCATGACAAGCCCAAGAAACATTGGGTGAATCACTTTAGCTTCTTTCTTATTTGTCTCTCTTACAAAATAAGATGTTGGTATGAAAAATTCCTAAGCCTCCTTCTCACTACATTCCTATTTGGGATTACGTATTTCATCGTAAAATTGTTCTTCAATGTAACAAGCTATAGGTCCGCAACCACAGTGAGCACCTGGTAAGACTATGCAACACTTTCTGGTTAAGCTATTATAATTCTAAAATATTTTCACTAATGATAATGGCTATTTGATCTCTGCCTTCTTATTCTCTATTCTAAGATAATGTGTATGCCAACTATGTTTTTGATTGGTAAGACATTTATCATTTCTGAAACAATGAATTTAGTGGTTATACAGAAAACTAAAATATTGGCTTTTCTCCCCTGGTTTGATTTTTTCCTATTTTATCACTGTAAGGAAAAATGTAGAACACAGGATTGATCATATTTCACATGCAGACTCTGCCACCAAGTTTACTGCTTCCTTTGATCTGTAGTGGTTTTTAAACTTTCTGAAGGTGGGGCAGAAATATAATTTACAGCAAAGGAAGAAACACAGGTATGAGTCTTCAACAAAAATATATTTTCCAATTTTTTGAGCTTCATAATTTCAAAGTGGGGACAGAAAATATTTGCTTATATTTGCTTTATCAAAACATATAATCATGCTTATAGGACTGAAAAGCTGGAAAATTCAAGCAGCTGTGGACACAAATGTGCAAACTGAATCCTTGGAAACAATTCTTAAAAAATCAGTATTGTCTTACAAATACAGAGCTTTAAGTAGAAACAAATGAACGAGAGGGGCATCCAATATTACTTTCAAATCAAGAGTAGAATTTTTTTTAATGTGCTGGATTTAGAGTCTTGAGCACATTTTCTCAAAAAAAGAAGGGAAATTCCATCTTCTTAATACCACTTGGCTATGGAACACCATTCCCCATCACAATATCTCCTACCTGAGCTCTGTCTTTTCAGCATTCTTTCCTTAATCCCTCTTATAGAACTCTGTCAAATTAAACTGTAGGGAACATCACTTTCAACATTTTACCACCCTAATCATAAAAGCCTCAGTAAGCTCCTTTAGTTACACATATCTGAATAATCGAGGCCTTCTACAATCAGGCTTCTGCCTTCCTTTCTGTACCAATATATCAAGAAAGAAGTGATTATTATGTTTCATTTTATTTTTTGTTTTGTTTTGTTTTTCTTCACATTCCTCTCTTTAAGGACATAGACATGGAGATAGGAGAAGTGATAGGCTTCAGATCGTGGAGCCAAAATTAACCCATGAAACAAAATGCAGGATTGAAAGGAAAACCAAGTTCAAACAGAGCATATGTTCAAGCCATAAAGATGAAGAGACAAATCTCAAGGTTGAGGGCCAGCCCTAGCAAGAGGGTCCAGAAAAGACATGACAAAACAGAGTCCAGAGAGGTTCCCTGAGCCCCCAGAACAGGGCAGGTGCATTTCATACATACATTCCAGGTAGAATGTATATGGAGAATTTTTTGAAAGTTACCAAGGGGATCTTTAGTTGTGATAAGTGAAGAACAACAACAACAAGAAAGAAAGAGACAGAAGAAGAGAGAGAGAAGGAGAGAAGGGAATGATGGGGAGAGAGAGAAAGAAGAGGGGGAAGGAAGGAGAGAAGGAAGGGAGGGAAGGAGGATGGGAGGGAAAGTAGAAGGAAAAAAGACTAGAATTTCTAAGGCTCTCTTACCCAGAGCAGAGTATTTCTGTCTCAAAGATGGCTATGATGCAGATTCCAGGCTTAAGCATTTAAATACACTTTTTAGATGCTTGGTTCTTTGGAATTGTAAGAACATTACAGCTGGATGAAAGATAATTTTTCATCATCTTCTTAGATGTCAAACTCCTTTGAGCAATTTGGAACATTCAAAAAGTATATTGACAGATCAGCAAAAATGAAAGAACATTTTCATCACCTTGAGAAATGGTGATCAAAGGAAATGTGCCAACCAATTAAAACATGATCAATGCCTCTATTTCCTTTCTTTTCTGTCATAAAATGTGGCCTAAAAGAATTAAGTTATTATTTTTTTCAAAGTCTGCTTCATCTTGATAATGTCATATAAAAAAGCAATTTGAATCACGAGAATTTAAATATACCATGTGGTAAATTACACTGATACAATTTTATGAAGGCAATATTAATCATATTTGAAATACATGACAGTCTGTCTATTAGTTGTTTTAGTTTAAAGCAAAGCAACTGGCATTGGTAGGCTTAAAATGCTTTTATGCTTTTGCAGAAAGATATATAAAAACAAATTTAGTACGAGTTACCAGTTTAAGAAATCACAATCTTTATCTTCTTAGTTAAAACCAGCTATGATAAAATCTATTTTCTTCTTACAGTGTACCTACTTCCTTCTCAGGAGACCTGTGTTTTGCAGCTGGCTTGGTAATTTGGATATATAAAAATGGGAGTATATTTTATCTATATGCTACACAGCATGTATACAATTAGAATTTTGATTCATAGCTTCCGGATAGTGTGGGAAGACACATATAGGTCTGGCACCACACAACTATCAAAATATTAGGAGCTTGGACACATCCACAACCTTACAGTTGACGGCCATTGATTAAAAAATGTCAAAACCTCACTGAAAAGACAAAGATCCAAATGAGACTCCCAAGGACAAATGTTTTAAAGTTACAATCTGTACACATGCTTGCTTCTTTCATCTCACCCTAGGGGGATCTGCTCTTTCTTCCCATTTTCAGTGACCACTCAATCCTTCTTGGACCCACTGTGAACCACAAACCTGGTAGTTCTTACCATGCTTTATTCACACAACTGAAACTCCAAGTGAGCTATGCCCTCCCACTGAGTATGCCCTGAGATAGTACCAAAGTCAGTCCCCTAACAAACAAGCTGGCATACTTGAAGTAAACCGTGTCTCACCTGTAACCCATATGCCAACCTCAAAGGACAAGGCAGAGGAGTCATGAGGTAGGTAGAACTTTGCAGGAGTCCATGTGATGGGTGGGTCAATGTCAAGGTAAGAATTTGATTTCTGTTATCCTGGCTTCAATTATATTTTAAGCAAAACAGAAAGCAAGGGCCATCAACAGGACGAAGTTGGAAGATGAGATATTGCACTTGAAAGATAGATAAAAAGGGTGGGGAACAGCTGGCTAAAGAGGAACAGAGAATAAAGGTGTGAGTGGTCTACAGACTTACATTGTAGCTGCCTGGAGACATTAAGGAAACTCAGTTCATGATCATAAACTTGAAAACAGTTTAATCATTGTGTTTGTGAGTTTTGTCTCAGTCATCTCAGCAGCAGAGGATTAAATTATTTATAGGCAGAAAAACAGTGTATGTGGGTGTGGGTGTGTATTTCATGAGGAGGATGATGGGTAGAATAAAATAAAGAGACAGTTTAAAACTATTATCTACCTTTTCTTTTTATTATAGTGCCACAGCTTTCCTCTAGCATTAACAATTTATTCCCTTCATCTAAGGCATACATTTTATAATTATTTGTTTTGTAGTCAGCTAATTTATGTGCTTTTATAATTAAAGTAGTAATTACATAAGTTATTTGGAAGACATCTTCATTCTAAAAATTAGTTATTTAAAAATAAAGTCAAAAATTCAGAAAGCATGAAAATTGGACCAAAAACATACAAAAAGATATTTAACAGTTGCTACAAAGTTATGATCTCAGCAATGAATTTTGTTAAAAATATTCATAAACATGCTTAAGAGAAAAAAATAAGAATTGCCCAGAGCACTGTAAAGAAAGATTTGCCTACGGGGCGCCTGGGTGGCACAGCGGTTAAGCGTCTGCCTTCGGCTCAGGGCGTGATCCCGGCGTTGTGGGATCGAGCCCCACGTCAGGCTCCTCTGCTGTGAGCCTGCTTCTTCCTCTCCCGCTCCCTGCTTGTGTTCCCTCTCTTGCTGGCTGTCTCTATCTCTGTCAAATAAGTAAATAAAATCTTAAAAAAAAAAAAATTTAGAAAGATTTGCCTACAGACAGAAATTCTCTAGTAATTACATTGTTACATTGCTAAAGTGATAAAGGCATCCTTGGATTGACTCCATATGTTTTACCTTCTAACACAGACTAGCACATTGAGGCCCAAAGCAGGAAGGGCCTGCAGTTTCCTAGATGCAAAGTAGCAGAATGGATGGGAAGCCATGGCTGCAGAGATGCCCAAGAGAAAGAGCTCCATAAGCAAAAGCAAAGATATAAAGACAGATTACCCAACTAAAGTGTCACAAAAGGAAAGTCTATCTTACTTTAAAGACGGTATAACAAAGCCACTAAATATTATAACAAGTTTACTATATTTCTGAAAGGAATAAAGCAGTATATTCAAGGACAATACATGGTATATAGTTTAAACTAATAAAAATGGCTCTTCACTTATCATTGTGGTTACTCCTATTATTGTTGAGAAATCTATAAACACAACTCATTATATAAATATGTAAAAAAACCCTGAAAATTGTATATAATTATCTAAAAATGTGAAATGTGTATCCAATTCAATAAAAATCAAGTACTAGTATTTTTGTGGAAAAGTGACTATTAGGCACTTTATCATAATGACTCTATTTTCAAAATGGTCACTACCACCCTAAGGATAAAACACTATAAGTTTTGCATCTATTAAAAAGAATGTTTATATTATTGTTATATTATTCCAGAAGGTCTAGTCCATCCAATGAGAAAGAAAAAAAAGAGCATTACTATTAAAATTGATAGGCCAAAGAGCCAATAAAGATAATGACAAGAGACATACATATATCTCAGAAAGTCATAGTTACTCAAAAATTTTAATAGATTTAGTAACTTTTAATAAAGCAGAATGTTATTTATTTTTGGTTTGTTTTGCTATGCTTTGGTTTTGGATCTAGAGTAACACAGACAAGGGTTTCTCATATTAAGACAAACTTTTATTCCATGTATTAGATTCTATTTAGTCTTATATAACTGATATTCTAAAATGCTATTCAATTCTCTTTACTTGTACTTAATGCTTTTGCATATTGATTTATAAAAATTGTTCTTCACTAGCTTTTATTATAGCTATCTTTTGTTATGTGCATAATTATGGTTCAAAATAGGCTCTAGGTTGTGCTATATAAATTTTAAATAGTTTGTTCATTTTGAAATAATCTGTTTTCTAAAAGTCTGCATGAAATAAGTGAAACCATCTAATTCTGGAGTTTCATTAATGGATAATGTCTTTATAACTCTCTTCAATTCCTTCCATCCTTATTTAAAAACTTCTGTTTCATACTATTTATATTCTAGTTCATAAAGTTTTTGAAATACACTGCAGAGATTTTGGAAAATATATAAAAGCAAAAACAAACTTTTAAAAAATCACTGTAACTGCACAAAGAACAAATAGCCACTGTGAACATTTTGGTGTCTATAAAACCTCCCATGTCTCATCACTCTCCATTTGCACAACCTCCCTTTGTCTTGGTAGTTTATCTTTCTTCTTTTCTATTTCACCCTTTCCCCTGGCTGGCTTTCCGAACAACTTTTATGGAGCTCGCCTCACTTTGCAGTGAGAGAGTCTATCAATTATACCAGAGTTTTCTTCTGGAAATCAAAATGGATCATTTAAAACTCTTTGCTATAAGTCTTTTTGATACTAATCTCCTCTCCTCCTCAATTTCTATAGTACTTTAATACACCACCACCCAATGTCTGTGTTTTCTGATACTTGAATAAGGCAAAATAAATGTGGATCAGGCACTGCCAAAAAAAGGTGCATGACTTAAACTCTGACTCCTCTCTGTCCATATGAGTAACTGCCTTGTTAAAGTCACAGACATTTTCTATTAGGAAAACAAAGTAATTCGTAAAAATCAGTTCCCCGATTTTGCAGAATGACAAAATGACCAAATCACTGCTTCATTAACAACTTGCTTCTATTACCTATTATGGAATTCATAAAATTTTGTCTTTGGGAAAATGGAATATTTTAACTAGATTTCTTCCATGTTATAATCCAGATAGTTCCCCCTTTCATACTTCTGCTAAGCCAAAAAACTTGCTTTCTCCAGAGGCCAGTAATGAGGCTTTGGCAGAGCCGTGGGGATCCTGTTGGGGTAGGTTTCATTCCTTTGTTATATACCAGTGCATGCACATAAAAACTGTTTATCACAGGCTACAAAGAAATGAGGTTGCATCTATGGCCCTAATAAGGGCTATTTAGCCTTTAGGAAGAGTCTGCCTGATTTATTTTTATTTCTTTCTTTAGCATATGCAAAAATGTATATCTTAGTCCAAACTTTACTATTACTTCTATATAAATCCCTCTTTTCACATGACTTGCATTTCCAAAGATTTTGTATATATTCAGGCAAAGATAAGTATACAAAGATGATTATCAGCTACTGTAATGCAAGAACTTTTATCAAATAACCAATTTAACCTGATATTTGTTAACATTTGCAAAAGAATGCTGCATGGCTCTTAAAACTGATTTTTATTTCTTGACTTATATTTCAGGTGTTTCCCAGAGGAATAAAGATGAGGGAAACGGCTGTTGACATTTTTTTCTAGTAGGTGTACAAGGCTGATGGAATTAACATGTCTTCATTCCCAGGTTCAAAAGGCATATGCCTTTTTATTAAGATTGTCATGGACATACAGATAAATAATGCCACAAACCGTCCCATTTTTCTCGTTCTTCACCCTCAAGAATGTAAGGTAAAATTATCTTAACCTTTTGTATTGCACACATTACATCTTTTTTTTTAAAAGATTTTTATTTATTTATTTGGCAGAGAGAGACAGCCAGCGAGAGAGGGAACACAAGCAGGGGGAGTGGGAGAGGAAGAAGTAGGCTTTCAGCGGAGAAGCCTGATGTGGGGCTCGATCCCAGAACCCTGGGATCACGCCCTGAGCCGAAGGCAGACACTTAACGACTGCGCCACCCAGGAGCCCTGCACACATTACATCTTAATTACATATACTGAAATCACAATATTTTGACTTCATTGCACTGAGTAAATATATTATTAAAATTAATTTGATCTGTTTCTTTTAGTTCTGAATGTGGTCACTAGGAAATTTAAATTGCATATATGCCTTCAACTTGTGGCTCACAGTACATTTCTATTGGATAGCTCTGTCCCAGATATGTATATGGTAGAATAGATATTTAGAGATTTATTCATATAGATATATGAAATATAAATTTAAGTACATTTGTCACTACCTTCATTTTTCCATGGTATATTTTAACATCCTCTGACTTAGACTTCAATAGAACTAATACCATTCTCCTCATTCTGAGCTTGGATTTGTGAAGGTTCTTATGTTCCTTAGATACCCAGACTTCCATTCCAGGCCTTGCTGCGTAACATGAAATCTTAACTTCTGATACCAGCTTTGGTGTTCTCTTTTACAGGTTCTTAAATTGTGAGGGAAAATGAATCTGTGAGAGACTCAGAATCCTAACTCACAAGTAAGAGTTAAATCTTAGAATACACAAAAATTTACTTTCAAAGAAAATGCATTTTAATAACAGTATATATCACTATTTTATAGACAAAATTCCTGGGTACCTAGATGAAACATTTCCTCTCCAATAATTAAAATTATATAATAAATGTGAAATATGTTTTCTTCATAATACCTGGGCTCTCCTTCATAAAAATGCTTTACTTATTACCTTATAAATATTCTCTCTGTATCACAAAGGCCTTAGTTTAAAGAAGGCAACTTCTCTTAGCAATATTAAGATATTGACTCTGGAATCATTCAGGGAATGAAAAATGAAGTTATGCATATTTAATCTACTCAGTGAGGATTTGGGGCTGCCTCTGAGAATAAGAGAAAAAATTAATAACTCCCCACCCTCTTTCACAAGGATATTTATGAGAACAAAATTATATCAAAACATATGGGAAAGCATTTAGGAAGTATAACAGGATATAAAATGTAGGGCATTTTATGATTGTTTTTATGAGTGATAATTATTTAAACTTTAGAAGAAACATTCATTTGACTTTTGTGAGTTTAACACTTCTTTTAAGCCCTAAGGGCCAATTTCCTTTTTTCTTCAAATAAAAAAGTCTATTTCAAATCAATAATAGAATATATATTTTCTTTTTTTTTAACATTTCAAGATTTCTACTTTATGTAGAACAGTGTTTAGCCTTGACCACCTTCTCTAAACAGTCTGTGCCAAAGGGACTATTAAATGCTATTTCTCCCAGCAAAATAAATAATGTATAGAGTACAGTTTCTTTCAGAGCTGTACAAAGAAACAGCAGATAAGGCAGAAAGAGAACGCATATATAATCTTTTAAAATATTAGTTTTATATTCATTATTTTATTTATACCAAAAGTCTTTAAACAATTCTTATTTTTCAAACTAAGCTGTACATAGAAGAAAGAAAAAAGAAAGAAAGAGAAAGAAAAATAGACAGAGAGAAAGAAGGGAGGAAAGAAGAAAGAAAAAGAAAGAGAGGAAGAGAGGAAGGAAGGAAGGAAGGAAGGAAGGAAGGAAGGAAGGAAAGAAAGAAAGAAAGAAAGAAAGAAAGAAAGAAAGAAAGAAAAAGAAAGAAAGAAAAAGAAAAGGGAGAAAGAAAGAATTCAGTCAAGGAGACAGAGAGGGGGAAAAGCAGGACGGAAGGCAGTTAGGAAAGAAGGGAGAAAGGGAGGGAAGGAGGGGAAAATAGGCCCTGGATGGAAGTAGCACCTAGCAAGGACTAAACTTTTAACTGTATCTTTTAACTGTATTTTCAGCTTTAAAATTGACTATATCAGTATTGAAAGAGTTTCTAGTTTCTAATTGGAGACTGAAACTCACTTTGGTGAAAAACATTCTCACTTTTGTTCTGGGACGGATAATGACAGGATAGACCTTTTAAGCATGAGGACTTACAAAGAAGACCTACCCATCTTTGTCCTTGTTGCAGCTGTGAATAGTGAGGTAAACCAAGACAAGTACCTCAGGCTATAATGCTACCTTTATATCTAAAAAGAAAACTTTATAATTAGGTATAGTACTGTGCTCCCTGTGAATATATTTTTTCTCATCAGTTGGTCATATGGGTAAAAATCATTGTTTCTTTTGTGCTTTTGTTGTTAGGTGAGATATAAGGATTTAAAGTGGCTACGGAAGGGATGATGAGCTCAGACTAGAACCGGCTTCTCCTACTGAAACGACTTTCAAACGTTGTGGCCACCTAGCCTCTGTATTGAAGTTCTTTTTATGCAGTGACTTCAGTAAGACCTTAAGATCTTAGTTGGCTATGCTGTTTTTGTTTCTGTTGTTTTTTGTCACCAGACCACAGCATCCGTGCCCCATAGAGTGACAATAGCACAAAGGCCAGAAAGGAAAGGTCTAAACAACCAGATCTGTAGCGTATATGACATGGTCATTAATCTGCCCTCACAACAGTCAAATGTGCAAAAGGAGTTGAAAACTTTTTGTCATTTCTCTATCATTCTTTTGAGCTCCCACCCTGTTTAGTAACAAACTTGCCAATGAACAGTAATCTCATTTACACCTAATGAATCTTATTTCAGCTTAAATATTAACCCCACTCAAGTCCATCTCTTCATGACTGTTAAACGATCCTTTGTGATGACTTTGATCTAGATATTTTTCAGAGTTAAGTTCTCCCCTCCAACTGACCACCCACCTCTCCAGGTCTCTCCCATTTTGAATGGTGGCTCTGTGGGTGAAGGTCTTTTGGTGTTTTCATTGTAATGGTAAAAAGTGATGATAACAGGCTGGGATTGAATATTACCTGCATATGCCAGCTTGTCTCTTCAGTGACTGTTTCTTAGATTACTGAAGATTTTAGTGCAGATGATTCATTTGGCCATTGAGCATAAAGTTCTGGCACCAGACACTGGAATTTATTCTGTCATATTATGACTTATGGAAGGCCCAATGACTAGACCTAAGTGGGACAGAAATACCCAGACAATGTCCAGTATTTTTAACTCAATCCGGCCTGTTTTATTTGCTACAGAATGGCTTAAGCTTGGTTATTTACTTAGGAACAACTGGGTATATTAGCTGCTAAAAGGAAAAAGGGGCTTGGGGTAAATATTTCCAGAGCAAGATACCTTTTGTTTGAGTACTTATTCATTATTGTATTTGTTTAACTGCTGCCATTCTGCTTCTTTCCAGATCTATTCCCTCCTTCCCTTAAACACACACACACACACACACACACACACACACACACACTGCCCTGTGATATCAGGGACTTATTTTATTCATGGCTGTATTTCTACACTTGGAAAATTGCCCGATATATAGAGAAGAGTCAATAAATATTTGTTACATGTGTGTATGCATGCATGCATAAATTTTCATTTATACAAGCCAAAAAACTCAGTGAGAAATGGTCTAATTGATGAATAAACATTTATGGCCTTCATACCCAAAGTGCGGCCTGCGGACTAGCAGCATCCACATCAGTTGATAAGTTGTTGAAAATGCATCATCCTGTGTCGCACCCCAGATCTTAGGAAAATTGAATCTGGATTTCGTCAAGTTGCCGAGGTGCTTTACATTGTGCAGGACAGTTTGAAATAGTCTCTTGTTAATGAGACATACATATTGCCAGACCCTCACCTGCACCTAAGGCAAGAATCATTAATTAATCAAGGCAACCTTTTCCACTGAATCTCACTCAGTCGAAACTCAAAATCCTTATCACTGTCCAACTCTGCCTAGCTTTGATTGATTAATAAAAGTTGACATATGGAGAGTTATGGATTTATAAATGTTTATCATAAAGTTAATTTCTTCCTTCTTATCCTTTCAATTTGAGGAATTAGTAAAACTATGGCAGTTGAAAAACGTAGAGGCAACTGTCAATTAATGAAGGAGTATTTAAGTAATGCTAAATAAATGATTAGCTCTAAATTAAGCCTTTTAGAAGATAAAAACTTAGTAAGCAATCTCTCAATGAATTTATAATTTTATACATAAGCTAAAATGGAAAAATAAACATAAGTGCAAGAGTTAGAAACTAAACCAATTCTGCAATACTGATCAAATTAATAGGTATAGAAACTAATATTTTTAAGTCCTAAAATATAATCGTCATCCCAGGCATTTTTTAATGTAAATACATATGGGAACTTACCAAAAATAATACTCTAACTTTAAAAATAATAAAATTAATGCTCAAAGAGCATAAAATACTTAGCCAAGAACCTAAGGGATAAAATGGTGATTTGGACAATTTGTGACTCATCTCCAAATATAGGTCAATAAAAGTATTCACATAAATAGAAAAGTAAGAATGAATGGACCATCCAAGGAAGAGGGGTTACCATCCCTTGTGTTTGCTACTCATCATCCCTTCCTTCAGGGAACTGTGTTTATGAGATTCCAGATCCCCCTCCTCCTCTTCTTTGTTCCTTGACACCCCAGAAAAGGCTCAGGCACTGAAAGGCTGTTGGAACTGAGTCGTCTGTTGGCAGCCCTGATGAAGTTTCATGAATTCATGTTTCTGAAATCTCCAGATGGGTCTGAACACAGTGCGAAATTTTAACTTGTCCTTTGATGACAGTGAGACACTCAGTGTACTTTCTGTAGCATACTTTATTTTTCCTCATTTAACTAGATTTGGTTTTTGTTGCTTACAAAGGAAGAAATCTATTCAATAAGGAAACCGATAAAGAAAGAGGGATTCAAGCAAAAGACTGCAGGTGAATTATGGGAGAATTTATAATTAACTGCTAGAAAGAAATGGGGTGAAATACAGCAAGATTTGTATATATATTCTGTGTGGGATAGCATTATGTGGGATGTATTAGAGAACCAGATATTCAAGGAAGCACCAACACACTCACTGATAATAAAGACCAGGAGTAATGGGTCAATATGGGGATAGGTCGATTTAAAGAAGACTAATCATGTCAACTGTGATAGACGACTTTTTGCTCCCCCTTTTCCATTTTGCTCTTATTCCTTTAGAATTAGAACTGTAATATTTTTCTGGTATATGGCTAGCAAAGACTATATATGCCTGCTTAGCTGCAGCTAGGCATGACCATGTGCCTGAGGTCCAGCCAATGGGATTTAAGAAAAAGTCTGTAAAATTTCTAGATCGTGCCATTAAAGCAAAGAGGCAAGTTCTTCTGCTAACCTTTCCACCGACTAGAAAACAGGCTTGGTGAATAGAGCAGCGATTTTAGGCCACAATATGGAATCCATGGGTTTAGGATGTCAGAGCTGCACTGAGAAATATTCATAGCAACCTGGGCTACTTATATTTGGACTGCACTGTGAAAGAACATTATAATTCTATCTTGTTCAGGAACTTCTATTTTGGCTTTTGTTATGAAACTTGATCATTATCCTTCCTATTACACAAATGGAAGTTGTTCATAGCAACATTGGAAGTGAGAAAGTGACAAGCACAGATTTGAAATTCTTGCCTCAAGGTATGGAATAAAACACAAGGATTTTAAGCATGAAGGTTTAGTGCTTAAACTTGTATAGAGCATTTTACTAAATATTAAACTCAGCAACTGATTTCACACAATTGGGGATATACAATAGCAGTTAAAAGCATAATTTTTCAAGGTGTTTTTTTGGAAACCTATGATATTATCAGTGAAAGATCAGGATCTTAACAATAACAGTGATATCCCTGACAACTCAGAGATTCTGAATAATCTTAAACCTCCAAAACTTATGGAAAAATTCTCCTACTAAATCTCCTTTGCCTGAGGAAGCTTTCAAAAACAAAAACAAAAACAAAACAACCAAGCCACACACACAACCAAAAACTAGAAAAAGAATACTTATGTACTCTCAATGTTTTCTTGTTTTAAAAGTTGATTTTGAATTCAACATGCACTACTTGTAAAATGCAAAGACAAGCCAAAGGAAATATTAGACCTTGAAGTTTCTCAAATAAATTAAGAAAAAACTATATTAGAAAAAATCTGGAATCATTCGTGGGAATGGAAAAGAAATGGGCATGACAAAAGATGTATTAAAGTTGTTACATATAGCTCAATTTATTGGCATGAGCACACCTTACCAGAGGAGCTGAATTCAACATTGTATAGACCACTTAGTATTTCCAACTGCCTAACTAATCAATCTGATTTGGATGTATAATAGGCTTTGCAAACTTAAACAGTTCAAAACAAAATTACTGATTACCACATCCACAACTTTAACCACAAATTCCTTCCCCAGGCTCCCCCTTTTCTGTAATCGGTACCAGTTTTCATTGTTTCTGATGCATAAAACCATACGGCCATCATTTATTTCTGTTCTCCCCTTGTATCCACATTCAATCCTTAATCAAATTAACTGGATCTTCCAAATATGTTCAGAGTCTGATCACATATTACAATTTCTACCTTGACTTCCCTAATCCAAGTCACCCTCATTGTTTACCTGGAAGATCACATTCTCTGAACAGCTCTATGATCTCTACAGACTGTAAATCAGTCTCTCTCACCCTCTCACTTTTAGTTGTATTTGGTCACAGAGAGGCATTAGCATGAGATTAGAGGATAATAGAGAAAAGAATAGAGAACAGAGATTTCTTCAGTTTGAGACTTTTTTATTTGCTAGTATAAACATCTGATGCTATTAATTTCCCTCTAAACACTGCTTTATCCACAGCCCATATGTCTGTATCTCTTGTTTTTCAGTTTTAATTCAACTCAAAATATTTTAAAATTTCACTGACTTGCTATTGGACCATGAGAGTTGAGGAAAATTACCCTTTAGAAATATTTAAATGAATAGAAAAACATTTCACATACTTACTCTCATTTTTTACCATTTCCATAGGTCTTCATTTCTTTGTACAGATACAAGTTTCTTTCTGTTATCACATTCCTTGCCTTAAGAAGATCCTTAATCATTTCTTGCAGCACAGGTCTGCTGGAAGTAAATTCTCTAAACTTTTGTTTGTTTAAAGAAGTCCATATTCATTTTCTATTAATATTTTTCTGTGCATAAAGGTCTGTGTTGACAGGGTTTTGTTTGTTTTGCTTTTTATTCCCAGTACTTTAAAGATATTACACCATTGTTTTCTGACTTTCAGAGCTTCTGACAAGGAGTGTGCTAAAATCATTATTATTGTCCCTCTATAGATAATGTCTTTTTCTCTGACCTTCTTCAAGAATTTCCTTTATTTTTAATTCACAATAGTTTAAACACGATGTGTCTGTGTACACTTTATTTGATACTTATCATGCCTGAAGTGAACTGAGATTCCTGGATATATGGCTTGAGACCTTTTATTATTTGATGAAGTTTCTTGGCGATTATCTCCTCACAGAATTATTTTGCTTCTCTTCTGTACTTTTCTGGGACTCCAATTGCCCATATGTGAAACCACTTCATATTCCCCTACAACTCTTTTAAATGCTCTGTTTTTTCCCCACTTCCTTTCGTGTGATACAGTTTATGTGATTTCTATGGATCTATCTTTAAATTTGTTTATTTTTTTCTTCAGGTTTGTTGAGTTTACTGATGAGTCCACTAAGGAATTCTTTGCCTCTCATACTATTTAAAATTTATTTCTGGCATTTTTTCTCTCTCTTATATTTTCCATCATTTGCTAAAATTCCCAATCTTCTCAAGCATGTTGTGCACATTTACCACTGTTTTAATGACCATTTTAATCACAATAAATGTCCTAGTGTGACAGTTCCAACATGAGACATTCAAGTTTGTGTATTTTGGTTGTCTTGTTTATTACTTAATACATCTTTTTCTTGCTATTGTGTGTATCTCCTTATTTTTGAATGAATGTTGGACATCATGTATGGAACAACAGAAACAGTTACATCCAGAAATAGGCATGTGTCTTCTGTCATGTTCTTAGTATAGCAGATGAGCTACTCTAATCAGGGTGAGTTGGGTCTGAATTTTGTTTTTCCTACAGTTAACCTAATTTGTACCATATATTAAAATTTGTCTAATGTACCTGGTTATTATGATGAGAACTGAGATGTTGCAGGGTTTTCCTCTAGCTAACCGCTAAGCTTTTAGTCCCCCTTCTGAGCCTGAAACTCAGAGAATGTCACCTCCATGTTCTTGACATATTCCTCCTTCATTAAGTGTTGTTGGTTGCTACTTGTTGTTTGCTTATGTGCAGGTAGAGGGCAGGAGGTGATCTCTATTACCCTGGACCAGCCTCAGCTTTAAGTAAGCCATGTGCTCCTGGGCCTCAGGTATGGGGTTTTGTCTTTATTCCTGCTCCTCTTCTCTGGCAGACAAATTCTACCTCGTATCCAGGAAGGTCTTGCATGGGAGGGAGGTTCATGCTCTTGACTAGAAGTAGAAGGTTCTAGGCCCAGAACCTTCTAGGTTCTAGGCCCAGAACTGTTTTCTGATTATCTTATAGGAATGAAACATGTTTTATTTTGTTTTGTTTCATTTTTTTAATCCTATGCTTTCCTCAGAAACAGCCTATCCTTATCTCTCTCATAATTGGCAGGATTTGCAGCTCTTCTTGCAGAGCTTAAAGAATTTTCTCTGTCCAAAAGATATGCAAAGAGGGACAGGAATTTCTGCCTTTTCTGCAATGTATCTGATACCTACCATTCTTACACTACTGAGAAATGCTCTCTCCCTGTCCTCTATCTGTAAAAAAATTGCCCATGATTATTGAGAGCCTTTTTTGCATCTACAGTTGCAGGAGTTCTTCAGTAATTCATTAAACTAAATCCATTTTTTTCTCACTTTTTTAGCAGCCACTTCTTCTTTCTGTGCTGTTCCTATCTTCATTTCTTGTGCCTCCTCATCAGTCCTTAAGTATTTGACTTCTAGTTGTTTTATGATTTCAGTTCTCTGTTGGGTTCAAAAAAGTTATCATTTTATAATTTATGCATATTACGTATCATTATTTAGGAGGGGCATCCCTTCTCAGCTCACCAAATCCTAGCCATAAGGAGAAAGCTTAAGTTTTTTTAAATGGATTGTGCTAGATGATTTGTATAGTTTGTAGAGGAATGTTGCTGAAAGCTGAAGACCAAATATAAGACTCTTGTAGTAGTTCAGGAAAAAGAGAATGATTGTGTGGCTAGAGTGGTAGTAGTGTAAATGGTCTGATATAATCTCTTTGTGGATATACTGAAAGGAAGTGTTGACAGGGTTCACTGATGTGTTAGATGTAGTGTTGAAAGATGAGAGTTAAGGATAACTTCACTATCTTTGAGCAAAGATATTTAAAGAATAAATATATCATTAGGAAAAATGAGAAAGAGTGAATAAAGATCATGTTTTAGAAGTGGGGTTTATCAAATGAATTTAGTCCCAGATAAATTAAGTTTAAGATGTCAAAATTCTGAGTGGTGATGTTGAATAGGCAGTCTATGAGTCATCTTCAAAGATACAGATTATTTAAAAAATTGCATTATGTTTGAAATCCACTACATTTTGTTCTTAAGGAAACTACGTAAGCAATTTCAATACAAAAACATTTATAGAGCACCTACTATGTACAAGGCATAACAACGAATATGATAAAGTACCTATTGTCCAGGAGCCCATTATGTAGCAGGAAAAAAAGCATACGCATACAGGGAAGCTCAAATAAAAATAAATAATCAGCTTCTTTTCTTATAATTTTTCACCAAGTGCCAATGAAATATATGGCTTCTGATTTCAGCTGCAGTTTTAATCAAATATGAGTCAAAGGGTGTGGAGATTATGATAATTTATTGCTACATGAATAAATAAAGAAATTGTGGCTGTAAAGTATTAAAACTAGAGGGATAAGAATTGAAGACTAATGATTAGGATTGAAATCATCATTTTTATTTATGAAAAAGTGCATAGTCATTTAAGAATGGGTGGCTGAATTGGAGAAGAAAATATATTTCTTAGAAATTACAAAAACTAAGTGGTCATATGTATGACTGTATGATTTAACATATTAGAATCACCAAGAAAAATGCATTCAGCAATAAGTTTAGACAGTGGTAAAATATTAAATGAAGCAGTGGGAAAGAGCCAGTTTGAAAGACAATAAACCACAGAGAATCAAGGTAGTATAGGCAATAGTATATGCAACAAAGGTATACATACACACATACACATGTATTTACATATTTGTAAATATGTATTACTTCATGTATGTTGTGCATTTACAAAAGTGCATATTTATGTATTAAAATAAATATAAGTAATAAATTAGATACATACATCTGTTTCTTCCCCCCTAGGAGTAATGGTTTAAAATAAACAAATAGAAGTCTTTTTTTCCCCTCAAATAGAATGGATATAAGAGAAAAGAGATAAAATGCTCAATTTCATAATTCTAGGATTTCCATAGAGATACTTTCCAAGACAATGTTTTCTGTTCCATATCCAACCATATTAGTTAAAATAAGACATAAAGTGCATAATCAAATATTTAAGCTGAATCTATCTTGGGGGGGGGAATCCCCAAAGTCAAAAAGGAAACAGTATCTATTTGAATGACTGAAATCCAGAACACTGACAATCAACTGCTGGTGGAGATGTGGAGCAATAAGGATTCTCACTCATTGTTAATGGGAATACAAAATGGTACAGCCACTGTAGAAGACAGTCTGGTACTGTCTTAGAAAACTAAACATACTCTTACCACATGATCTAGCAATTGCAGTCCTTGGTGTTCACCCAAAAGAAATGAAAACTTATGTCCACACTAAACCTGCACATGTATGTTTATAGCAGCTTTATTCATAATTGCCCAAAGTTGGTATATGAAAGGTTATACAACCTTTGGTATATGAATGGTTAAACTGTAGTATATCCAGATGGTGGAATATTATCTAGTACTAAAAAGAAATGTGCTATGGGGTGCCTGGGTGGCTCACTTGGTCGAGTGTCTGCCTTCGGCACAGGTTATGATCCCAGGGTCCTGGGATCCAGCCCTGCCCCCAGATCCCTGCTCAGCAGGGAGGCTACTTCTCTCTCTCCCTCTGCCTTTCCCCCCAACTTGTACGTGCATGCTTTCTTTCTCTCTCTCAAATAAATAAATAATAATCTTTAAAAAAAAATTTGCTATAAAACCATTAAAAGACATAGAGAAACCTTACCAAGTGAAAGAAACCAATCTGAAAAAGTTACATACTGGATGATTCTAACTATACAACATTCTGAAAAGAAACCAAAAAACAAACAAAAAACTACAGGACAGTTAAAAGATCATGGTTGCTAGGGTTTAAGTGGGAGGGAATTTTTAGGGCTGTGAAACTACTGTGAAACTACTATGTATGATACTTAAAGTGTATATATACCATTGTACATTAGTCTAAACCCACAGAATTGCAACACCAAGAGTGAACCCTAATTTAAACTATGGACTTTGGCTCATCAGGTTTAACGAATGCACCACCCTGGTGAGGGATATGGATAATGGGGGAGCCTATGCATAAGTTGAGGCAGGGAGTATATAGGAAATCTCTGTCCCTTCCACACAATTTTGCTGTAAACACAAAACTGCTCTAAAAAATAAAGCTGATTTAATACAAACAAAAGAAACTCCATATTATTAGGTAGAATAAGGAAATACAGTCCTTTAAAAATAATATACAAAGCTAGAATAAAATAAACAATAATACTGGCTTTAAAAGAAGGTTATAAAAACTGCCACTACAAAAGAACAACAAATGACTTTTTCTTTGAACATTTACTATGCATCAGAAACTCTTCAAAGGAATTTACATATATTAACTCATTCACTCTACACAAAAAAAATTATAAGTGTACTTATGTTATTTCCTGATTATTATTATTTTTTTATTTCCTGATTATTTAGATCAGGTTAATTTAGGCCCATAAAATTTAAGCAATTTTCCTAATGTCATATACCTCAAATTCAGTAGATTCCACGTTCAAATCTAAGCATTACAGTTCTTGAGTTATTAATACTCTGTATATACTACTGTTCATACAGTTAGCACTTGACTCTTCCTGATGATAGCATTATGATTCTAGATGATTGTATCTAAACAAAGGAATAGAGTGAAAGCCACATATCAAAACTCATTTCTTTGCCTAAGCGAGGTAATGTTGGAAACCATTCAGAAATATTTATTTTTTTCACCCTAACAGGTAAGACTGAATGCCCTCTTGTTTCCATCAGGTTATAAACTGGATGATATGGTTGAAGTGATATTTGTCAAGACGGTTATATGGGGTTTCAGCACTTTCATTTATAACGAAAGGAAACCCGTTAACGCTTTTTGTTTTCATGATAGGTTCCTAGAGTTGGTACTTAAAAAAAAAAAAAAAAAGATGATAAAGATACTTAGTTCTTAATTCTAAACTACACTACATAGAAAATAGTTTCCTATGAGATATTAAAGATGGCTAGTTGAATCAAGTTGGAAAAAGTCCTGACAGGCAAGGTTAAATAAGTGACTCATTTCCCCCCTAGTATTTAACCTAATGACAATGGGGAGTAAATTATGAAGTATTTCCCTAACTTAACACATAACTGAAAATCTTAGTACATATTTAGGAGTACTGTTTAAATTTTTGCTGCCCTTGAAAATGCATATGCTGTAGTTGTAGTTATACCTATATAACTTTCCTCCAATGAGAAAGCGTGGTAGTAAAATTTTCAGTGAAATAAAGCCAAAGCTGATATTTCAGTGCAGTTATTGGATTAATTTAAGCTCCACTATACTATGTAAATGATATTATCCATCAACATCTGAGACTAAAAGTATAAACTGACTCAAATTATAAATAC
Source organism: Ailuropoda melanoleuca (assembly GCF_002007445.2). Taxonomy (NCBI): domain Eukaryota; kingdom Metazoa; phylum Chordata; class Mammalia; order Carnivora; family Ursidae; genus Ailuropoda; species Ailuropoda melanoleuca. Next base: position 98,974,750 of record NC_048221.1, read on the forward strand.
TTATTTTTGCCCAAGACAATGATGCTTTTTTTTTTCATTTATAGAAATTGAAAATGGATCCATTAGCTGTAAGAGTTAGTAGGGAATATTATTTGACATAAATGAAGAGAAGATGGAATATCCAACACACTACATATGCTATAAGGGAATTTTGGGGGAAAAAAAGAAGAAACTTTACCTTACACTACCTTAAAGAATATATTCTAAATGGCTTAAGGAAGTATTTTATAGTACCAAAGAAATTATTTTTCTTTGTGAATGTATGTATAATATATGTAAAATCTTAAGTATGTGATATTATTATCATGTAATGTTGAAGCTACTACAGTTAAACACATACTTTTTGAGGACAAATTGGCACTAAAATTTAAATTTAAAATATGCTTACCCTTTGATTTAGCCTTTGCACTTCTAGGTATTTAGCTCATTAATCCTTGCTAGAATTTTTTTTTTTTTTTGCACTACACATGAGAGAAATATTACTGCAATTTTTGGGAAAATACCAACTTTCTAACCGGGCTTTTAGAAAAAAAAATTAACAAACATAAAACACGTGCTGAAATTAAATGTAGGTGCTGTCTCATCTATCTTTTTATCTGAGGATTGAAAACTGAGATCTGACAAGGTTAAATATTTATTTCTAATCATATAGCCAATTTTATGGAGATAGGAATAGAGTATCATATTGTTGGCTATTCCAGTAATGGAGCTTTATTTCCCACAGATATTTTGTTATTCACATTATTCTGTAGACATTATTCATTTTATTCTGCAGTGTTTTGTTATTCATGGAATATAATCATGCAATTTGTACCACAGTTTAAGAAATCTTTGGTTCTCTGAAAATTTTAGCTCCTCAGAATGCATACATGCAAAGTCATTCTATTGTAAGGAACACGATAAAGAGATAAAGACTTTGCCTCAGGCAGCTAAACAGATTCCATGTGAATTTATTGTTTTAGAGTTATTTATAGAAACATTAAATAAATATCCCTCATAACTCCTGCTAGTACATATTAAAACTCAAAATAAACTATGTAATAGCCCACTGATAGCAAAAGTCACAAAAGGAAGAGGGTTTTTTGTTTGTTTTTACTATTTATAAAAATACTATAATTGTTGTTAAAGTGTTCAAACAGTATCAATGTTTAGAGATTCCAAAGTTAAGGCGCACCCGCAAGCTCCCCAACCAGTAGCATGAACCCCTCAGATAGCACTATTCCATTTGACAAGGTATCCTCCTAGATATGTGTGTGTCAAACATACTTATATATTTGTGCATTTTGATTTTACACAAATGAAATTATGTTTTGGAAACCTTTCTGTGTTCGAAATGTAGAACTATCATTTTCCTTTTAAGTAAGGAGAATATTGTCTAAAATATTCCCTAATAATGGACATTACTCTGTTCCAAATTTTTTCTATTATATAAAATGTAGCAATGGATGTCCTTGAACACATAATTTTGTATTCTGGTGCCAGTATTTATGATAAATAGAAAAAAATGTAATTGGCAGATCAAATGGTATGCATTTTTTATTTGTTCACCAAATCACCCAAAAGAGCTATTCCAGTTTAAACTTCCAATAGTTGGGTTTGAAATGAGTGCTTTCCGATAATCATGCCAATTATCAATTACATATTTTTTAATTTAACTATCTTAACAGTAGTCCATGAAATTATTAGTTTGAATAGTACAGATTATTTAAGATATTTAATACCTTTAATGTGCTCATTTATTGTATGGGTCATTCGTTTTACGTATGTCAACCAACTCGCCTACAGTTAATGATGGTTCAGAAACTTTTCCCCCTTCTAGCTATGGGGCTGATTCCTTAATTCTTGCTTTGAAAGAACTATTTATATAATTATGTTCTAACCTATAAACTGTGATATATATTGCAAATAAATGTTTCCAGTCTTTTTTCTTATTTTTCAGAATGTCATATTTTTCAGAATGTCCATATTGTCTTTGCCACCTAAACTGATTTAATTTTCATATGGCCAAATCCCTCAATCTTTTCTTTAATGGTTTCTTGATGACTTGTCTTTTTGCTTATCAAGGCCAAAAAATATTATTCAGATATCTATAACTATATTTATATCTTTGCTTATAAATGCATATATCTGTAGATTTATTTTATATATGTGTGTGTGTGTCTTTATGCATATGTTTTGTACTCTTGTCAAGATCCTTCATTCACCTGAGATGTTTTTGTGTGTATGAGAAAACAAATAAAAACTATTTTTTTTCCAAATCAATGGTCATCATTTCTAAATCATTTAACATATTGTTCAATAATTACCTATAATATATATAAATCACCATATGTACGTGGAATTTCTACTCAGTTTGCTTCTTGGCTTATTTCATGATGTGAACTGAAAGCAGTACACTATAATAAAAGCTTCCACCCAAAAGCTTCCTACTGGTTTAAATTTTGGGGGGGTCAGAGTATAGGTTGCATTATTACAACTATTCTTAGGCCAAGATTATAGATTCTCTCATAGTAAGTTTTCTGGTAAAACTTAGAAGGCATCCGGTTGATTTGCTTTCAGTTAGCTCCACTAGAAATTAAGCACAGCTTAAAATATCTCATTATAATGTTTGAACCTGAATTCTTATTATTTGAAAGGCCCTATTCTTGGCCTTTCCCCCCTCTCTGCCTGAGCCCACTGAAACTATAAGCATGAAAGAGAAAGTGAAATAAAACTTGGACAAAACCATGAAATGATACTAAAGCATTATTTGGTCTTTGTCTCTCTGCTTCATTCAATTATATGGCCAAGAATACTTCCCTAGAGATTCTTACAAAAGGCTATAAGCGAGAATCTTACCTATTCTTTCTTCTTCCTTTTTTTTATAATCAATTGCCTTTTCCAAAGTTTATATGTAAGTTTAAGGTATATAACCTAACAATTGGATATACAGCCCACTTGAAAAGAGTTTCCCTTTGCAGAACTGTATTCTTTTCCATTTTCCTACAATTGGCTAATTCTCTGATATTCTGTGTCTAAAAACACCAGAATGTAGCTACCACATCATTTTGTTTGGTTAGATAACCTCATTCAGCTACAGCTCAAGCGTCATTTAGTCCAACTTTGAATCATAGATTTTGCCAAAGCATGACTAGAGCCTTTATGTTTTAGCATGCATTACTTTTTCTTTCACGGACTTACAGTTAACTGGATACTCACTGTGTTGTGAGTGCTTTTAAAAGTAATAGTTTTATAAAATGACACTGTAAAAACACCCTCATCATTTTATTAGAACAGGAGGGTAAACAAGCATACATTATTATCCAACACTGCTGTGTATGCATGGAAATAATTATATCATTTATAAAGATAACATATCACATCTTCACTGGATAACAAAACCACATTGCTTTAGACTACAAAGCCCCTTAAGACATTGTCTCTAAACCCCTTATTTTACATATGATGAATCTGAGACCTTGAGATATTAGCCAGTAAATCCTAAATTCATGTAGTGATCACGGCAAAACCGGCCTAATAACAGGTCTTTGTATCCTTAAGGAAGGTGATGCTTCACATTATGTTTTCTGCCTTACACTTTGAAATTAATTTCATATGGAGAGGTAGTTTGAGTTCTGAGATTTGATATTTTCTGTTCAGCCCAAAGACAGAAGCAAAATCCAAAATGAACCCTAGATCCCCAAATAATATGTAGAAAATATAAAGTACTGTTTATAAGGAAACAAACTATTCCCATAACAAGATGTGAGATCTCTCGGGTGGCTATGTTCTTTTCAGAAGAGAAAATGTTGATTTTTGATGGACAGAACTGCTCATCAACTTTGTTGTACACATCCACTCCAACACCTAAAACCACTTCATGTTAAATCAGTTTATAAAAAGATTAAATACCATAAAGAAAAAAAGAAGTACACTTCTGTAAAGGAATGGGGAGAAAAATAAAGGTGCAGCTGCATTTGAGAAGTATTTTGGAGTTGTTTTTCAAAAAGAAGATTAGCCACAGACCTGTGCAATCTGCAGCATAAAGTCTTTGGTATCACACATCTAACTTATTTTTTTTCCTTTGCAATCCACATTGGATTACACCCTGTCACAGTGTTCTTTTGAAAGATTTAAAAAGGATCTGTATAGCGGGGAAAAAGGTTTTAATTACTATCTCTCACATGAGAGATTTCTACTTTGTTCAAACAGATAATTTTGGGTCAAAATGCATAATATAGCTTGTTTTAGTTCTATTCCTATAAATAGTATCAATCCAATATTTCACAGAATTATTCATGGATAAAATTTCTTCCTTTTTTAATTAGAGTCAGTTACCACAGAGGTAAAGGACAAAAGAGGGAAAAAAAACACAAAAACAAAAACAAAAAACAGAGAGAAAGAGGGAGCAAGACCAAGAGAGCAACAGGAGATCATTTACTATTTTCAAATGCAAGTGTTTTATGTCCTCTCAATGGAAAATCACAATTACGGTATCTCCTCAAAATCAGTAACTGGCTTACTTATAGTTTTAATACTATAATAAATTACAAAAGAAACAAAATCTATTATGTGGATTATTTTTAACATTACTAACTAAAAATCAGAATGCAGATCAAAATAGAAATATCGTTTTGTATTTTAACATGCAAAAATGTAAAGAAGTAGTTAAAAGGTGTGTTCGTAAGTGTTGCAATAAGCATCCTCTACCACCAAACTTCTAGTCACTGAATGCATTTCCAAGGACTTAAGTAATGAACTCAATACCAAAATATTTGACTGGCTTTTCATCCCAGTGATTTTCAGGCCTTAAAGAATTATAGCTGAAATTGTAGTATTTACATCTGGTTGTGTAAGGTTCAGGAAATATTCATAGCTTTATAGAAACCCAGTGCACTTCTTCAAACACCACCAGCATGGTTCACATGTCAATCAACTGGAGTCAGAGATAAAGAGGGAATTTATAAAGGCCCCATTGAGCCCTGCTGGCAGCCACAAACACATAACTAAAAAGAGCATTAGAAACCGTTCTGTTTACAGCAATTAACTGGACCCAAAGCCCTGTCAGCAGTTCCGGTAGCGTGGTCCTTCTTTGTGTCTGTTCTTTAATATTCAAAACTTGTTCAAATAGTGTGAAAAATCGAATACATCCCTCTGCTGCAACTGATACATAGGATAAACTCAGGAGCCAAAGCTGCAATGATGCATTTTAATGTATCCAGAGGCTATCACCAAATGGAATGTGTGACAGAAAGCAGTGGCTTTTTGGAGATTTTGTGCTAGCAGATATTTTTTTCCCCAGGTTGAAACACAAAACTTAAAAAAAAATCCTCAAATCAGCAACTAACTGGCCATCCATCTGGCAGCATTTAACAGAGCTGAACTCATTCTCTTATTAACACAAAGGACATGGACTCAAAGCTTTAACCTTAAAATAGTCACAAGACTGAGTACACACTTTTTATTTTTTATAAAACTAAGTGACAAGGTAGAGGAGCAAGGCAGGCATTATTTATGTGCTTTGTAATTGGCAGAGCACTCTAGTGCTATCTCTGGGGAGTGTGAATTAGTAGATGTCTGTCCTCATGTTCTTTGGCCACTTTAGTAAGAGAACTAGAAAAATAAATACATGCAAATTGTCTTCCAAATTAAGATATTACAATTCTAAGCTCTACTTTATTATGAGTTTTTATAAACTGTTCAGGCTCATTTTACTCAATTGGCATTTCAGAATATAAACTCTGATAGTAATCCTGAAGAAAATCATGGAAAATGAACTTACAAATCATTAAACTATCAAGACAGTGCATTAAACAATCAAGACAAACTATATAAAAATTGAGTTTTCTATATGTCAAAATAATTCCATAAATAAATATTATAGAAAAAGTCCCATTACATTAGAAGCTTATGCAAAGAGACTCCTCTGAGGAACAGCGCAAAGAAAATACCTAAACTCAGAAAAGAACAGGTAGTGTTCTGTTAAACCAGCCCTCTCCTACATAAAAGTTATCCATACAGAAATTTGATGACTGTTGCACAGTATAGACAAATAGTGCCACAGTAAACTACTTGCTTGCTCAGTTCTCCTGACTCCAGGATGTACTGTGCTGTTACTTGTCATTTGTGGTTTCTTAACTTGGTGGTGGAGTGTGGTTTTTGCTATTCTGATTAAGGATAAGCCTTAGACAAGGTATTCTCCTTAGGTGCCAATGAGTGTGGACATTTCCGTTCTCTTGCCCTACCTCTACCTATAGCTCCAAATTCAGCAATTAGTCCTGCCCACTTCCCCCTCCCTGTTCTCTTCTCCAACTCCCATATGTATTTCCTAATACATTCCAGCAGTTCCTTTGGTCCACTTTTTTCCCACCTGCCCAAATGGACATGAATTAATTAAGCACATTTGCACTGTCTCCTTACCCACTTCTAAAGTTTTATGTATAGCAAATTTATGTATAGCAAAATTTTATGTATATATTATTTATGTATCCTTAAAAATGGGGAAAGAGATAGGGAAAAGCAGTGATTATTGCCTTTCCCACCACAGATTAAAACTTTTGTTTGCTGGGGAGGGCAAAACAGACAAAAACTTTTGTTTGCTACCCTTCCAGGTTCTTCTTGATGGTCTGAGAAACAAACTTACATGACACGGATTAACAGGAGAAAATAAAATTTAATTATGTATGTATAGGGAATCCACATAAACATGAGACATTCCAAAGCAAAATGAGGTATATATGTCGTTCTTAACTCAGAAGGCGAGATAGGGAAGAAAGACAACTCACGGGAGAAGGGAAAGAGAAAATGTTTGGTAAACCAATGTTTGCTGAGCCATCCAGAAACAATGGAAGCTAGGACTTTGAACGAATAGGCTTGCTAGGTTACTCTCTGTCTACCATACCCAGCCCTATTATACTATAGCTATTTATAGCAGTAACTCCCTTCCTGGAACAAGTCTTCTATCCAAATACTTTTAGGCAGTTAGGGAGACAGTCAAAGGTTCTGCCTGAGCCTTCTGTTTCTTAAAAATAATCAGTCTAAAATAATCCACCTACCAAAGATACACATTTTGCTCTCCTACATGTTCTGTAGGAGATACAGGAGAGAAAGATGTAGGTGGAGTTTCTTGTTCCTGCATAGCTGCCATTCTCCTCTCCAGTTCTGTTTATAAATGGACACTTCTGAGGGCTCTACTACAATATTTTACAAATAATGTTGCAATTAATAGCCTTGGACATACACAATATTAGATGGATAGATGGCTGGATAGACAGAAAAATAGAAAGTTTGTCGGTATACATTTTAGATAGATTCTAGAACAGAGCAGACCTTGTTATATAAATTAGATTTTAGAATTAAATATTACAATTAATCACAAAGAAAATATTTATTTCCTAATATATAAATACTAATTGAAACATAATGGACCTAACTTTATACCAAGGTTAATACACACACATATACATACACATACATATACATATCTATTCATTAGCTCCCTCTTTAACAATGAAAATATATTTATGTGGGGAAAAGCCAGGAAGATTGTGAAGTAGATGAGTCATGGGGGAACATATGCTCTTTAATTTATTTAAATATGTTATTAAGATTTAATAATTAGAAACTTTCTGGTATTCAGACTAAAAGTGAATTTTATGAAAGAGAAAAATTTCAGAGAGAGCCAGGAAATCATCCAAACGCAGACTGTGATAACGTTAAAGTTTTAAAATAGGTGGTAAATGTCAGATTATTCAGTAAGTGGTGTTGCTTCAACTGTCTAACCATTAACAAAATGGTTGCTTCACACCTTGCAAAAACATAATTTCAAAATAGACCAAAGGCGAAGATGGAAAACAAAAAATGAGAATTAACTGCTTAATGATGCCTTTATGGGTATTTTTAAGTTATATTTTTATTTCCTAAATTTTCAATGAAAACTTAATGTCAAAATGATTTTTAAAAAAATTAATAGTAGATTTCGGCTTTTGGCTCAGAGGAGGCAAAGGTACAACTGTCTTAAGTTGTCCAAATACAGGTTCATGTGATCCACTCCTCCAGGGCACCTAAATTCAGCCCCAAGTAGATCAAAGTCGAATACCTGAGGTGCACCAGTGGGGAAGTCAGTGCTTTCTCTGCCCTGGCTCCAAAAATTGACCCACTGGGTCTATCTCCAAAAATGATTGTTGATGATATCACTAAGGAAACAGCAATTGGAAGGGTCTGAGGGTGACTGAGAAACTGACCATTCACAACAGAAGTGTTACCTTCTGCCTCTGCCCTGGTTATCAAAGCCCTCAATGAACCACCAACAGACAGAAAGAAGCAGAAAAACATTAAGCACAGTGGAAATACCACTTTTGATGAGATTGTCAAAATCAGCCCCAATCTTTAATCATTTTAGCCACAAAACTCTGTGCAACGATTAAAAAGATCCTGAGGACTACCCAATCTGTGGGGCCATAATGTTGATTGCAGCCACCTTCATGACATCATTGATGTCATCATTGATGACATCAGTAGTTGTGCAGTGCAATGCTCCGCTAGTTTGGAACTACAAAGGAAAATATTTCAGTAAAGTATTTGACAACCAAAACAAAATTTAATAGTAATAAACTTCATAAATATAGGAATAATGGAAAAATTTTGTGTTGATTCTGTTGGAGCTGCACTTAAGAACAATCAAGTTTTTCAACCAAATAAGATAAATTAAATGTAGTGAGATAATTAATGTATAGGCATTTTAAATACTGTAAGACTTCATACAACTGTTAGTCATTAGTTGCATTGGAATATTAAAAAATTAGGTGGGAAAGAACAGAAAAAAAAACTAGTATAGTTTAGAAGGTTATTAGAGTTGGGGCGCCTGGGTGGCTCAGCGGTTAAGCATCTGCCTTCGGCTCAGGGCGTGATCCCGGAGTTATGGGATCGAGCCCCACATCAGGCTCCTCCGCTTATGAGCCTGCTTCTTTCTCTCCCACTCCCCCTGCTTGTGTTCCCTTTCTCGCTGGCTGTCTCTATCTCTGTAGAATAAATAAATAAAATCTTAAAAAAAAAAAAAAAGAAGGTTATTAGAGCAATCCAGGTAAGTACAAGCCAAGTCTGAGATAAAATGGCTTTGGTAGCACTGTGAAGTATCAGGCAGATTTGTTTATTATATTTCCGCCAAATGCATAAACCCATCAGAAATAATACTGTGTGATCCATCTAGTATTGTATTCCTATCTTTTCCCTTACACTCTATCTCCCCATGCTCACTCACTTCCAATACAACCAAAGATTGGTGTTTGGTGTGCCTATGTTGCACCTGGAGTTTTAGATCACCTGAGCAAGAATAATCTAATCATATGTTAGACCCTGGAGTTCTGGATGTTAATCTAGACTCATGGAAATCATCATCATCATCATCATTATCAGTGCTAGGCATATTTTTAAGCACTTCTTAGGTCTTAATTCACTTCTTCATTACAAAAGTTTGGTACAGTATTTTAGTCCATTGTACAGATAATAGGAATAAAATATAAAGTCATGTAAATTACTCAAAAAAAAAACACACCAATTACCTGAAAAGGTCAGGCAAGCTGGTCTTAGAGTCAGGCTATGATTGGGCTATTGTTCCCGTGGAGGTTGACACACTTACTGTACTAGGCATGCTTTTTTTTCGGACATCTCTCAAATTGGCTGAGCCAATACTCAGCTATCTTCCAAATTGCATTTTACTTAGACTTAATGATTTCCCTGCTTCCTTTCTTTCTTCATTTCTCCCTACCCTATAATCCAAATTAACGCTATTCTTAAATGTTGAACACCGACATTTGGAATTTTTCTTGTCTATTTGAGTTAATACATGATTTCTCAAAAATGTGTTTTGTTTTGTTTTGTTTTATTCTGTCTCAAACACTCAGAAGGCTAAAGACAGAAAACATTACTATAGCATCCTCGGAGCAGCAAAGCCAAGATTAGCTGGGTTAAGACTATCATGATCCAAAATTAACTACTAAAATATCTAATGGAAAAATCTATTCTGAATTTGGAAAGATCACCTCATTCCAGACCATTGTTTGGTATTATAAAAGCAACATATCATTTCGCCATTAAATAGCATGACTTAGAGCAAAAGCCAACATATAGCCTGTTGGCCCTACTGACTTGAAATCTTGTAGATGTGATATCTAGTCACCCAAAATAAATGTGTTCTGCTTCAAGTCAAGATAGGAAGATAACTACACCAGGCCATAGTGATAACAGTTTGTAAGAAAGGTCAATAAATAAGTGAGTAGATATTTAAAGCATAAGACATTTTAGCAAGTTTATATTTAGGTTGATTTCAATGCTAATAGTACTCAACTTGAAATAGATTGGACAGCAGATAGGAAGACATAGGAAAATGGGAAGGAAAATTAGTAGATGAGGTATGTAATACTACTTTTTCACAACTGATAAAACCTTGCCTAAGGGTATAAAGTCATTAATGTACTATACATCTTCCCTTGAACTCACTATTCACATGATTTTAGTTATATGTCTTTTTTAATTAATAATTTAATAAATTATTTTATTGCCAATATCTATAAAATTATCATTAAATGTGGACACTTTATGAATTTTAAACCATTTGAAGAGGATATGCAAATCTCCTTTATAAATTTTAATATGAAGATTACAGAGATGAGCTTTCACAATGTAGGGCAAGGAGGCTCTAAACTAAAATTAGACAATTATCAAAAAGTAAGGTACACAAAATTCATTTGGAAAACCAAAACAAAAATAAAAGCCTGTATTATAAACATTTTAAATTTTAAATACAATTTTAATTAGTTTATAATACATACTTATAGTTAATTTAATTATGTTAAAGCTTTAAACATTGCACAATGGGATGAGATTTCTAATATTTTAACAGATGCACATGAAGAACATACAACTGCAATCTTTCAAGAAAACATTATAATTTTTTTTATTTTATTATTATATTCTGTTAGTCACCATACAGTACATCCCCGGATTCCGATGCAAAGTTCGATGATTCATTAGTTGCATATAACACCCTGTGCACCATGCAATACGTGCCCTCCTTACTACCCAACACCAGTCTATCCCATTCCCCCACCCCCCTCCCCTCTGAAGCCCTCAGTTTGTTTCTCAGAGTCCATAGTCTCTCATGCTTCATTCCCCCTTCTGATTACACCCCCTTCCTTTATCCATTTCTTCTACCGATCTTCCTTGTTCTTATGTTCCATAGATGAGAGAAATCATATGATAATTGTCTTTCTCTGCTTGACTTATTTCACTTAGCATTATCTCCTCCAGTGCCGTCCATGTTGCAGAAAATGTTGAGAATTCGTTCTTTCTGATAGCTGAGTAATATTCCATTGTATATATGGACCACAGCTTCTTAATCCAGTCATCTGTTGAAGGGCATCTCGGCTCCTTCCATGATTTGGCTATTGTGGACAATGCAGCTATGAACATTGGGGTGCATATGGCCCTTCTCTTTACTACGTCTGTATCTTTGGGGTAAACACCCAGTAGTGCAATGGCTGGGTCATAGGGTAGTTCAATTTTTAACTTTTTAAGGGACCTCCACACTGTTTTCCAGAGTGGCTGTACCAACTTGCATTCCCACCAACAATGTAGGAGGGATCCCCTTTCTCCACATCCTCTCCAACAATTGTTGTTTCTTGCCTTGTCTATCTTTGCCATTCTAACTGGCGTAAGGTGGTATCTCAGTGTGGTTTTGATTTGAATTTCCCTGATGGCTAATGATTTTGAACATTTTTTCATGTGTCTGTTAGCCATTTGTATGTCTTCATTGGAAAAGTGTCTGTTCATATCTTCTGCCCATTTTATGATTTGTTTATTTGTTTCTCGTGTATTGAGTTTGAGAAGTTCTTTGTAGATCTTGGATACCAGTCCTTTATCTGTGGTGTCCTTTGCAAATATATTCTCCCATTCCGTGGGCTGTCTCTTAGTTTTTTTGACTGTTTCCTTGGCTGTGCAGAAGCTCTTTATCCTGATAAAGTCCCATAAGTTCATTTTATCTTTTATTTCTCTTGCCTTTGGAGATGTGTCGTGAAAAAGGTTGCTCTGGCCGATGTCATAGAAGTTGTTGCCTATGTTCTCCTCTAGAATTTTGATGGATTCCTGTCTCACATTGAGGTCTTTCATCCATTTGGAGTTTATTTTTGTGTATGGTGTGAGAGAGTGGTCAAGTTTCATTCTTTTGCATGTAGCTGTCCAATTTTCCCAGCACCATTTATTGAAGAGACTGTCTTTTTTCCACCGGATGTTTTTTCCTGCTTTATCAAAGATTAGTTGCCCAAAGAGCCGAGGGTCCATTTCTGGGTTCTCTATTCTGTTCCATTGGTCGATGTGTCTGTTTTTGTGCCAGTACCATGCTGTCTTTGTGATCACAGCTTTGTAGTACAGCTCGAAATCCGGCATTGTGATGCCCCCAGCTTTGTTTTTCCTTTTCAACAGTTCCTTGGAGATTCGGGGCCTTTTCTGGTTCCATACAAATTTAAGGACTATTTGTTCCAGTTCTTTGAAAAATGTCCTCGGTATTTTGATCGGGATAGCATTGAAAGTGTAGATTGCTCTGGGTAGTATGGACATTTTAACTATGTTAATTCTTCCAATCCATGAGCATGGAATATTTTTCCATCTTTTTATGTCTTCCTCAATATCTTTCAAAAGTGATCTATAGTTTCTAGGATATAGGTCCTTTACGTCTCTGGTTAAGTTAATTCCAAGGTAACGCATGGTTTTTGGTGTTATTGTAAATGGGATGGATTCCCTAATTTCTCTTTCTTCAGTCTCGTTATTCGTGTATAGAAATGCAACTGATTTCTGGGCATTGATTTTGTATCCTGCCACCTTACTGAATTGTTCTATAACTTCTAATAGTTTGGGAGTGGATTCCTTTGGGTTTTCCATATAGAGTATCATGTCATCTGCAAAGAGAGACAGTTTGACTTCTTCTTTGCCGATTTGGATACCTTTGATCCCTTTTTGTCTTCTGATTGCTGTTGCAAGGACTTCTAGTACTATGTTGAATAATAGTGGCGAGAGTGGGCATCCTTGTCGTGTTCCTGATCTTAAGGGAAAGGCTTCCAGCTTTTCCCCATTGAGAATAATGCTTGCAGTAGGCTTTTCATAGATGGCTTTTATGAGATTGAGAAATGTACCCTCTATTCCTACACTCTGAAGGGTTTTAATCAGGAAAGGATGCTGTATTTTGTCAAATGCTTTTTCTGCATCAATTGAGAGGATCATATGGTTCTTGAGTCTTTTCTTGTTGATATGATGTATCACATTGATTGATTTGCGAGTGTTGAACCATGCTTGCATCCCAGGTATGAATCCCACTTGGTCATGATGGATAATCCTTTTAATGTACTGTTGGATTCTATTAGCAAGGATCTTGTTGAGGATTTTGGCATCCATATTCATTAGAGAAATCGGTCTGTAATTCTCCTTTTTGAGGGGGTCTTTGCCTGGTTTGGGGATCAAGGTAATATTAGCCTCATAGAATGAGTTTGGTAGCTTTCCTTCTGTTTCTATTTTTTGAAATAGCTTTAGGAGAATAGGTATTATTTCTTCTTTGAATGTTTGGTAGAATTCCCCAGGAAAACCGTCTGGGCCTGGAGTTTTATTATTTGGAAGGTTGTTTATCACTGACTCAATTTCTTCATAGTTAATTGGCCTATTTAAGAAATCTATTTCTTCCTGTTTCAGTCTTGGTAGTTTATAGGTTTCCAGGAAGGCCTCCATCTCTTCCAGATTGTTTAGTTTTTTGGCATATAGCTGTTGATAAAAGTTTCTAATAATCCTTGCAATTTCAATGGTGCTGGTCGTGACCTCTCCCTTTTCAGTCATAATTTTAATAATCTCAGTCCTTTCTCTTTGTTTTTGGACAAGTTTTGCCAGTGGTCTATCAATTTTATGGATTCTCTCAAAGAACCAGCTTCTAGTCCTGTTGATCTGCTCTACTGTGGTTCTGGTCTCTAATTCATTGATTTCTGCTCTAATCTTGGTCAACTCCTTCCTTGTCAGTGGGTTAGGCCTGTCCCTCTGTTGCTGTTCCAGTTTCTTGAGGTGAGAATATAGAAACTGCATTTTAGATTTTTCTATTCTTTTGAGTGAGGCTTGGATGGCTATGTATTTCCCCCTTAGGACTGCCTTTGCAGTATCCCATAGGTTTTGGACCGTTGTGTATTCATTCTCGTTGGTCTCCATAAATTGTTTAATTTGTTTTTTGATTTCCTGGTTTATCGAGTCATTCTTGAGCAGGATGGTTCTTAGCCTCCAAGTGTTTGAGTTTCTTCCAGGTTTTTCCTTGTGGTTGAGTTCCAATTTCAGAGCGTTGTGGTCTGAGAATATGCAGGGGATAATTTCAATCTTTTGGTATTGGCTGAGACCTGTTTTGTGTCCCAGAGCATGATCTATTCTTGAGAATGTTCCATGGGCATTTGAATAGAATGAGTATTCTTTGGTTCTGGGGTGTAGTGTTCTATATATATCTATGAGGTCCAACTCGTCGAGTATGGCATTCAAAGCCTTTGATTCTTTGCTTAGTTTTTGCCAGGGTGTTCTGTCTATTTCTGATAGTGGGGTGTTGAGGTCCCCTACTATTACTGTGTTCTTATCTATATGTCTCTTTATTTTGGTTAAGAGTTGGCTTGTGTATCTTGCTGCTCCCCTGTTGGGGGCATATATATTAATAATTGTCATATCCACTTGTTGAATACTTCCTTTAAGAATAATATAGTGCCCTTCTGTATCTCTCTCTATGGCCTCTAGTTTAAAATCCAGTCTATCTGATATGAGAATTGCTACTCCAGCTTTCTTTTGAGGTCCATTTGCGTGGAAGATGGTACTCCATCCCCTTACTCTAAGTCTGAATGCATCTTTGGGTTCAAAATGAGTCTCTTGTAGACAGCAAATGGATGGGTCATGTCTTTTTATCCAATCTGCAACCCTGTGGCGTTTTATGGGAGAGTTTAAGCCATTTAGATTGATAGAGATTATTGACAGATATGATTTTAATGATGCCATTTCTCTTTAAAGTCTTTGTATCGGTTGTGACTTGCTGCTCTGTATCACTCTTGGGGCCTTTTTACCTTTATAGAGCCCCCCTTAATATCTCCTGTAGGGCTGGTTTCGTGGTTACGAAATTGGTTAATGATTGGCGATTTTGGAACGTCTTTATTTCTCCATCAATTCTGAATGACAGCTTTGCTGGATAAAGGATCCTTGGCTGCATGTTTTTCTCTGAAAGAGCTTTAAAAATGCCCCCCCAAGCCTTTCTCTCATTCCAGGTCTCTGTAGACAGGTCTGACGTAATCCTGATACCTTTGCCTTGGTACGTGAGAAATTTCTTTGCCCTGGCCGCTTTCAATACTGTATCCTTGGATCTAATATTTGCGAATTGCACTATGACATGCCGTGGCGTAGGTTTGTCCTGGTTGAGCTTGGATGGGGTCCTCTCTGCCTCTTGGACACGAATGCTTGTTTCCCTTGCTAGATTAGGGAAGTTTTCAGCTACAATTTGTTCAAATATCTCTTCTAGACCTCTGTTTTTCTCCACCCCTTCAGGGATGCCGATGATTCTGACATTGGATCGTTTCATAGAGTCAGTAATCTCCCGTAATCTACATTCGTGGGCGTGGATTTTTTTAAGACCAGCTTCTATTTTCGTTTTTTCTTCTACTAACCCATCCTCCAATTCGCTAACGCGTTCCTCTGCCTCGGTGACCCTGGCCGTCAGAGCCTCTAGTTTTGACTG
>NC_048221.1:98991661-99042830 GCF_002007445.2 Ailuropoda melanoleuca
CCCGGCGTCCCAGCCCGCGGGTGCCGTCCGCGAGTCCGCCTGCTCCCCCGTGCAGGTGGCCCGCCAGCCGCCAGCCGCCCCGCGCGTACTCCCGGAGGTCCCATTTTCAGTCTGCTGTCTCAAGCGTGCAGGTCCGCGGTCCGTCCGCTCCCCTGTGCAGGTGGCTACCGCTTCCCGGCGCCCTGACACGGCGGCTCCCTCCCCCTTCTGTTTATCTTCCGATATCTGTGCGCGGTTTCACGGCTCCCCGCTTCGTACCTCGATACTCAGCGCTGGAGATGTTCATTTGTAGAGATCCAGACGTATTCCTGCGTCTCAGGCTGATTCCATGGATGTTCCTGCTGGTCTGGTACCTATCCAGCTCAACTCAGGGGACCAGCTGAAAAAGAGGTCCCCTACTCCTGCACCATCTTAACTCCTCCCCCCAAAATTATAATTTTGTCACTGCTTTTTTGTAAGGATGCTGATGATGCTGATAATATTTGAGTTTGATAATCAAACTCCATCTCCAGATTTAAACATGGATACATATGTTAATGCTCTTTTTTATGAAGAGAAGTCTCTATTTTACATATTGAATTTTCTCTTATATTTAGTTAGTTTTAGCATACAGCTAATAAAATAAGTTCACACGAAATCATGTAAAAGCAAAGTTACTATGGAAATGAAAGTAGTCTGTTCAAGTCACATCATCTTCCCTACAAACAAAAATAATTTTTACATACAATGAATCATGAACAAACTTGTCAAAGAGAAGAGCAATAAACATTAGTAATATTTTAAATTTATAAGAAGAGTAGATAAGTTAACTTTTCCTGAGCTAGAATCTACTCTAATAATGTCTCTTTATAATTAGTTTATGCCTATCAGGTTGAGAAGAGAAACCTGCATTCTTACTGACATTGAAAAATATGGTTAATTAGCTAATTTCTTAATTGTAAAATTAACATCTCACTTGATGAAAAAAATTCATTTCAAAGTAAAGTAATTCATTCAAGGATGAAAATTACCCATGGAAAAGCTCAGAGGAACAACTGATATATGGTATTTTATTTCTATTTGCATATGCCTCCATGTATAAAAGCAATTCTTAAGGAAATCTTGGTTCAAAGGAATCTATCTATATGAAGAGTTTGTAGACAAGAACTATGTTGTTGGTTTTGGGGGGGGCCTTCCCAATAAATTCTGACTATTTTTTCTCTACTTTTGTCAGATTATTTTTATAAGGCTTTCTCATATATTTTTTATTCATAGCTGACAATAATCATGCCAACATACTACTTTAAAAAAATAGATTGTAAAATGTGCTCACAGCATATGATCACTCCATGTGACATCCATCTAGTTAATCCTATGCTTTGGATTCAGCATTTCTAAGTTCTTCTCCTTCATCATTCTTATAAATTCATAAGAAGCTTTTCCAACTTTATGGGCAAGTATCTTTCCAGTTAGCATGCTTCTTTGCAGAGTCATCATCCCAAAGCAAGTGCAAATCACCACCATCCCTTCACTAGGTCACCTCAATATTTTTTCTAAATGCCCCATCTTCATGTACTATTCTCCACCCCTCCTCCAATCTTTCATTCAAATTGCAGCCTAAACAATATTTACAAAATGCAAATCTGATGTGAACCTTCTCTTTTCCATATGTTACACTTAAACAACTGCCAACCATGGTGGCTATACTTCTCAAAAAGATCAATTCTCACTCATCATTTATCACTCACATTGCTCTGAAAACAAGCCTTAAAAAAGCATGCCAGATTAACAGAACTAATGTACAGATTGAACCAGTATTGCAAGGGAACCTGAGTGAGGATGAATATTTAGTTGGCCCTACCTAGGTAAGATGGACTCATACTGACAGAAATTTTAAAAATAGAAAGAGATTGTTCAAAATGGACTCAAATCCCATGTCTTTTCTGAAGTCCACAACTTGATTATGCCACACAAAATACTCATTTTCCAAAAATTAGCCTCCAAATACCACCACTTCCACCAATATCAACAATATCCCTTCCAGCATATTGTTACCATTCTTCATACAAATGATAATTCTCTCACTGCCTTTGGAAATAGAGCAACTGAAAGTCTCAACAGTTACTGCATCCGTCTTAAAGTCCTGAATCACTTGAGTGTTGCTCACTGCTTTATAAGATGACTACATTTACTTTATATTTTGTAATTTAAGAAGTAAATTGTAATTTTAACTATGGCCTACAATGCTTAAATAAAATTACAGAAAAATAAGAGGAAAAATTTAAATGCTTATTTATAATGCATATTTGTAATATAAATATGAAATCACGTTTAATATGTATATAAATTATAGTGTATGTGTATATACACATATACACATATATATTTATTTATTCACTATTCACATGATAGAGAAAGGAAAATCATGGAGGTAAATTCTTCAGTTCGTATTTCTGCAATTATTCATGGAGCCATTATTGGGCTTTATGATTTCCTTCCTTAACTACCTATTTTATATTTCCTTCTATTCAGGGAATTCTTTCACTGGGATTCTTTACCTAGTGAGGCTAATCTAATCTTCATTCTTAAGAGATCTGAATACTTGGTGATGCTACTTTACTATAAACTTCCAATAACTTTTACTACTAGATATGCTAATGTTAGGAGGTATCTCAAGGATTCACAGGGTCTCACTAATAGTCCTCTCTGCCCTCTTTATGAAAGAGTGATACTTTTTGCCCTTAACAAAGTGAGATCAGATACCCCAGGCAGCACAGGGCTCCCCTTTGTTGCCTGTTCTAGCAGTTGCCTGAGGAAATTAAAGTGACCAGAGGCAGATTCAGCTTCCAATTTAGTGGAAGTGATGTGAAATTCATGGTAGAATCAGAATCTACCGATATTTTTTTGTTTCGTTTACATTAACGTGGTTTTAGTTGATTCATCTTTCTATGGGTTTCCTATGTTCTCCTACTCTCCATTCTTCTGTAAAAATAAATGTTTCAAAGATGAATAAAAATATCTAACATTTATTAGCACTGACTATGTGCTAGGCACTTCTCTAAGCATTAAATATTAACTCATTTTATACTTCAAATGATTCTGTAAGATAGGTATTAATATTACCCCAATTTTAAAATGAGCAAAAAGAAGCATACGGAGTTTCCTTGCCATAAATTAATAAATCCTAGTGGCAGGGCTGAGATTGGAATCGAGGTAGAATCAAAATGCCATGTTTTCAATTTAATCATAAAAATATCTCCGATCTGGACTGTTCAATGATGCCCTCTTTCTGAATAACATCCAAACACTTTAACATGACTTACAAAGGTGTTTCTCCAGTAACATATTTCAGCATCCTTCACATACTACACTATATACTGAAATATTTTTATTTTCATGAAGGTTCTAAACATCTTGATTGATTCTGAGTCTTTACATAGCTACTTCTCTTTTCCTATGACACATAATGTATAAAATCAATAGACATTAATTGAATAGATCAATGAACAAATGGGTGTATGGATAAATAGAAAAATTTATCAAATTTAATTACTATTATACATAACAGTATTAGATACAAAGTATATTATATACGATTATATATAATCTATATATATATTCTATAATATATCTTATTAAATTTTTGCAGATATATATAAATATACATCATAAATGACATTTGTAAATGTGACTTGTCTACAGGTATAAATATATCGGAAGTTATAAACTAAGCCAAACTTGGGGGTGACATAGTAAATGCAAAATCATATTCCTAAATGCTACTAATGTATGTTTTGGTATTTTGTTTTGTATTTTATGAGCCGTGTGTGTGTGTGTGTGTGTGTGTGTGTGTGTATAACTGTGCTAAGGGTCATGATGGATTGAAAGTACAAATCACAGCCTTTTTTTTTTTTTAGGTTTGTCTGTGAAGCTATGATTCGATGAAACTACAAAATATAGGGTAGCATGAATTGCATCTAAAAAGGGTTGCAGAAGATAAATGCAAGTAAACTTCTGAGAACTGAAAGATAGACCTGCAATAACAGGAAAGCCTTCAGAGAGAGATGAATTTGGCTGGATCTGGGGAGTGGTAAGAATGTATTATGTAATGTAGAAGCAGTAACACAAACAAGTATGAGAAACACATAGCCTATCAAGGCTTGTGAATATTCTGCAGGAGATGGAACATTTTTAAACCAGGAGAGAACACGGGTACACATGACATGGATGGGGCAGAAAAAGAAAGTGCAGTCTGCGTGGTGACAGCATCATTCAGCAGCCACTCAAAAGCTTTCTGACTTCTCTCAGCACAAAGAACACTGTGGCATCCCCCAATAAACTGGACTAATCAAATTATTCCACCTTGCATCATATTTATCATTATTAATTAGTTACAGCCACAAAGTCAACGGAAAGAGTCAGCTAAAATAACGTCTTTTGTATACAAATTGATCACTACAAGAGGGTTCATTGATATAATTTTTCCAAATCTTTATGATATCAAAGCATTAAAATAAATGAATATTATGTCCATAAATAAATAAATTTTATAAGACATCATTTAACCTAGGTCAATTTTAATGTACATGAAAATTAATTAGTTGTCATATCTAACTTAGGAAGATCCAGAGCACTTCTGCACTAGAATCCCAACTTTGACTAACTGCACTGCTCTGGTAAACTCTAGAGTCTTTCTTTCCATGGGCTTGTAAAATGGAACAATGATGAACTGTCTTGAGGTTTTTAGTGAGAGTGATCTGTTTTTACATCCTATGTAAGCATTGACCAGCTAATTATTTTTAAGCTCGTTCTTCTTCAGACTCTCCTTTTCCAAAACAGTTTAAATTACTGAAACAAGAGGAAGAAGTTGAGACATCTGCTTAAGTGAAACTATTATTTTTCCCCTTAAGTAAATAATAGATGTTTCTTGAGACTCTTTGAGATAAGTAAAGTTTAAGTGATATACAATTACAGAATTAAAACTAAAAATATTTGTGAGCATTTGGTCAATTACGAGGTAATTGGTAATAGGTAATTTTCTAAGTACATTTTTACCTTTACTGGAAAAGTACATTCTGATTTTTATCATCATTCTTGATAATACTTGCTAGAGAGAATAATTTCAAATCAGATTCTTTGTTAGCTTTTGTATGCATCTTAAAATCACATGATTTGAATCAAAACAAGTAAAAGAAATTCTATGCAAAACACTTTATTATCTTTATATAGTAAAGAATCATGATCCTGCTTGCAGCTCCAAACACATATACCCAGACAAAATTTGACGTAAGTGAATTTGTTGGCCTTACTTTCCTACCAAAAAGATTCCTGTGGCTGGATTCCTAATGCAAAATGCAAATTAAACACATTTAGTAGCTTTTAATTCAAGATGGGAATTAAACTCATGCCTTGACTCCTTTTGATGAACACATTTAATTTTCTGTAAAGAAATACAAAGGGAAATAACTCGAAGAAGCAGCAAGAAGCAGTGGAGGTGAGCAATAAAGGACAGTGCATTTCTAGGAAAGAGGCAGTTGAAAGAATGTTAATCAATGGCACAGAGCAGAGGAAGCTCCAGGCTGCAGCTGAGATGGAAACTCCTCCATAATATAGGAAGAAACAAAGAAGCAAGTTACAAAGTTTAGTGAGAGGCAGAAAACAAGTTATATAGATGGATGGGAAAACTCAGTATTATCACCACAAACATTTCCTTATTTTCACTTATAAAGGTAAAATATCCCATTCATTATCCCCAATCTGATCACCTTTGGAATTCAACTATATGAAAACCATGCAAGGCTAACCACATTTTTTTACTGAGAAAAATAATAATGGTGAATTTTCACTGGCCAATAGGAAATCACTCTAAAGTTAATATATTTAAATCAGCTTAATACTGTCTCAGAAATGGTCAGATCAATATTGGAATAATATGAAACATGAATCAGTCTTAAGTTACCAAAGTACAGTAATACATGCTAAATATGTTATTTCATTGCCAGATTCAATCACAAAACTCTAAATATATCTAAATAGGTCCAGATATGCTTACACCTTTCTTAAGTTCTATAGGTATTCTGACTTCGTTTTGTTGACTTGATCTACCTATTTCAGAAAGGAGTTTGTTAAATATGCCCATTGAAATGATCCATTGTCCCTCTATATCTAATAGTTGTATCGTTATAGTTTAGGGTGTATAGAGGTTTCTATAATTAATATTATAGAAACCTAACAATATTGTTAGGTTGTATCTTTAATCTTATTAAAATACAATTCCAGTTTTAGTTTGATAGTATTATGTGCAATTTTTTAATACTAACATCATAGACCCTGCTTTTGCCTAAAATACCTTTGTTCACTGATTTTATTAAAATTCCCTCAACTGTTTTTTCTTTCTTCTGTTTACATATTTTAGGGGGGGAAAAAAGAAAATTCATTCATTCAACAGAGGAAAGGATTTCCTCTATTTCTGGAATTCTTATTAACATTTGCTTTAAATTTTCCAGCTGAATCACGTGCAATTATTTAGTATTTAAACATAATTACATATTTTTATACTTACTTGGATTCTCACGTTCTTTTATTTATGTCTTCTCTTAGATTTAAGTACTTTTTTTCAGAGAGGCTACATGGTATATGTAGTCTATGAATCCCCACTTGTCAAGAATATATTTATTTTGCCTGATTTTTGATCAAAGTTTGCCCAACTATAGGATTCTAAATTAAAATACTTATTCTTGGAATTTGAAGGTAGTGATCCACTGCTTTCAGTATCTTGTATCTCAAATAAATAGTCTAAGAAAAACCACAACCTAATTTCTTTGTAAATATATTACCCTTTTGTCAGGTTGTAGGACAATTAGTACTTCTATTTATCTTTGAGTTCAGTATTTATTTGCACATATTAACGTGCTTCTCTCACATTAGTGATAATTTTGAAAGACACTTTGGTCTCTGCATGATTTTTTCTTAAGTTTTGGGATATTTTCTTCAATTATGTTTCTGTATTTGAGCATGTGTGTTGTCTCTTCTCTCTCCCTTGGATTTGCTGATAACTAATAAACGGATATGGAATATTGAAAACATTGGGTCAATTGCCGGCTTCAAATTTTCTTTCACAAATTTTATCTTTCTGTTGTATTGGACTATTTTATGGGAGAACACCTCAGCTTTTTCATATGATTAACACAGTAACCATATTTTTTCTATTGTATTTCTCAATCCCTATCCTAAATATTACTTAACCTTCACCTCATGAGCTTGCTGTTTCAAAGAGAGTTCTCCTCTCTCTCTCCCTGTCTCTGTCTCTCTCTATTGATTCTTTAGTTTCAAATACACAGAACCCCTGTTTTTTCTTAAGGCTAATAATTCAAAGCTGATTATCTTTTCCTTTTTTTTTAAGATTTTATTTATTTATTTATTTATTTAATTTATTCATTTCAGAGATAGCGATCACAGAGGGAGAGGGAGAAGCAGTCTCCCTGCTAAGCAAGGAGCCCAAAGCGAGGCTCCATTCCCGGACCCTGGGATCATGACCTGAACCGAAGGCAGACGCTTAACCGACTGAGCCACCTAGGTGCCCCTTTTCTTTTCCTTTGAAAAAATATTTTTTTTTGTCCTGCTTTTTGCCTTGATAGTTCCTTTTCTGTTAGCAGTCCCAATTCTGTTGGTGATCACTGAAAGTTCTGTAATTCTTATTTCTTGGATATACATACACACACAGACACGTAACTGGGTTATGATTTTTCATGAGTAAAATAAAGTCACAGATTGCTGATGCTAATTATGGAAGCCCTGGCTATCAACAGCAAGTAAGGATGTGAAGTCAGGCCATTTTAAACCTGTGCGGGGAAAAAAAAAAGCCACCCTTCTTTTTTAAAGAGGCTTCACGTCAATATTTAAAAATCTGTGTTTCTGACATAAAGGAAGACACCTAAACAAAAAATGCGCAAACCAAACAGCGCACCTCTATGAATTACTACAACGTGAAATTGTATCAGCCACTGTCCAGGTTAAGGAAGAGAACCCCTATGTGCTCCTCAGACTTTCTCTAAAACTCACTCCACTCTATCCAATCCAAAGTAATAATTACTATCTCGACATTACATTAATTCACATATATATATATATACACACACACATACATATATATACACATATATACATATATGGTATATACATATATATATACACATGGTATACACATATATATGGTATATCTATATATATATATGGGAATATATATTAACTTATATTCATTTTGAAGAACAAGCCTTAACGATGGCCCAAAGGATAGCAGTGTCCAGGACAGGGAGCCCACAGCGGAACGGCGTGTTTGGGGTGCTGCAGCCTTGGACCTCGGACCTTGGCAGAGGTAGGAAGCCGCCCAGGGTTCCCCCTCAGAAGCCCGCGAAGCCTCCCGGATTCTTCAGACTCCGAAAGCTGTAACTTTGCGGCCCGCGCATGTGTAGTTCACGCCTTCAGTCTAGCTTCCGGAAGTCCCACAAAGGCGTCGCGTTTGGGACAGAATGCGTTGAGGCGCCTAGCAAGGGCGTCTTGGGCGAGACACTTTCTGCACTAGGGTTCAAGTTGGGGAAGAGTGGGTTTGAGCATTCCAGAAGCATTGAGAATTACATTACAGATAGTGTGAATAGTGCTCCTTTCGAAGGAGTTTGGGAGGAAGGTCCTTTGGCGCCCAGGTTTTTTCTCATCCCAAATTTTAAAAAAAGAAAAAAAGAAAGAAAAAAGGTGTCCCTAAACATCTAAACACCACCACTTAGGTTTGTTCTTTGAAATTAATGTAAATGAAATCATGTAGTGTGAGTGACTATATGTCTGCCATCAATCACTGAATGTTTCCAATATTCATCGTGTTACTCCATGTTGCATCATTTAGTTTATTTTTATTTACATTGCTGCATAATAATCCATTTTATGAGTATATCACCATGTATTTATCCATTAATTCCCTGTTCATGGGCATTTAGGTTATTTTCAGTTTGGAGCAGTAATGAACTGTGCTGATATAAACACTACTGCATACGTCTCCAGGGAAAGCTTTAATTTGCATCCATTCACAAAGCTGGAAATCACCTGTGGGTATTCATGTGTTTTTCTCTCATCTATACGGCCAACAGTGGAAGTTTGTGATGTTTTATCCTCATTATAAAAACAGAATTTTCTAGATTTTATTTGAGGTCAAAAGTCACAAGCTTAAAAGGGGAGGCAATTTTCCCAAACTGTGTAATTAATTACCCTGCTGGCTGCTCCATGGCCTTCCCTCACTCTCTGCTTCTTCTGAAGCAGATAAACTGAAATTGGCTATTATGTTGGGAAAACTCACTGTAATGTGTATGCTGTATGGGATTGCAGTTTTATCAGCTGTTAATGGCATTTCTTTTATATCAAGAAATTTCTCAAATGTCCTTATTCTTCAATAGCATCCTTCCAAGTGCTTCAGTGTTGCTTTGGGTTTATTTGTGTCTCCGTAATCATTTACTAGGCAATAGGAGAGGTAAATAAATCGACTCACAGTTATTCTGAAGCAGAATTAAGGTATTTAACAAGTGAGTGGAGAGACAAGAGAAAGAAAGCAATAAGAGCAGCAGCCACATGGTAATAGAAGTCTTCTAGAGCTGCTAAATGATCTATATGCTCAATCCGTACGGCTCACTGAGTTGAGGTAAAAATTAATGCTATTATAGGCCCACCTAGAAAGATCCAGAATGAGGTATATAGTTGAATAGGTCAGCATCTGCTCCACCTCCTCCCACTGTCCATCTGTACTAAAGAGGCAAGCCAGCTAAAAATCCTTTTCTTTCCCCCCTGGATAATCTTACAGCTAGGATTTTCAGTGTGATTTAAAGAGGAGGCTTTGCTTTGTCTGCTTCTGATGTTTCTCTTCTCCAGCATAGTTGAGGAATTACTGGGTAGCAAAAGTCAGGCACTAATATCCTCCTTGGATCTAAATGGTGGTTCATCTACTTATGATAGTAGCAGATTTCTGACGTCTAGATCACAGATAAAATTTTGTGTTTTGGGGACAATCTTTCCAGAAGTAGCTTCCTTATTTCTCATCTTTGTAATTGTACAGAGGTAACACCATCTTTATTAGGCCAGGCTGTCAATGTTAATCTAAAAGTCGTTCCCAGCAATTCCATTTACAGAGTATTTCCCCAAATCTTCTAAAGACTGTATGAAAACTAATGTTCTGTTTTAATAATTTCCTGACTAAAAAACACAAGGGTTGTTTCTGCTTTCTCCAAGTTAACCCTGACTTAAAACACATTTGATACAAGAAATGGTTGTAGACAAAAAATCCTCAAGAATAAAAATACATGATTAGCTGTCTCATCTGATAGGGTTTGTAGGCAGTGAGGATTTTCCCAATAAGGAAATATGGTTACTATAAAAAATAGGAAGAATAAATACAAAGATTTAGGAATACAAAAATGCTGAAATGTCTTTAATTTATGTGATTCATTCACTCAACAGTATGTGAAGCCATACACAATAGATTACACACTGGATGATACCATTTATATGAACATTCTAGAAAAGACAAGTATATACAGAAAACACAGACCAGTGGTTGCCTGATGCTAGGGGGTAGAGGAAGGGATGACTGCCAAGAGTCATGAGGGAAATTTTTGGAAGATAGAAATGTTCTAAAGCTAGATTGTGGTCATCATTGTACAATTCCATAAAGTCACTGAAAAACAGTTCAATGCTTATAATGAGTGAAATTTATGTTATTTATGTTATCCTTTAAAGCCTTTTTTAGAAGTTTTTTTAAAGCTATTTCTTTTAAAATACTGATAAGCTACAACTCTTTAAATGTCTAATCAAAAAAATGGAATGTACATAGCATAAACATTCAGAAAAGATATACACTAGAATAATTATTTCATTTTAAAATCAGAGACTATTTTTTTTCAACTTAAACTGAAAGCACTCAGCTGGACATTTCTCAAGGAAAATAGAGAGTTTAACTTAATATACAAAAGTATTGAATAAGACCATAACTTCAGAAGAAATTTTTAACAATACATTTAAAAAGACTTTCTTTTCCCAAAATACCAAAGCTTAGACATTAAGAACTTCTTTCATTCAAATATTTCAGTATTAGCTAATTTCTGATATTTAATGTTTCTTAGCACATATAAAATGTCTTATTTCATTTTAATTGCGTTTTATTCTATATGATGGTACAGAAAGCAACAACATCGTGAGAAAAAATATTGGGGTAGTGTGCATATGTAACTAGACAATTGAATTAGTTTTTTTTTAAAGATTTTATTTATTTATGCGACAGAGATAGAGACAGCCAGCGAGAGAGGGAACACAAGCAGGAGGAGTGGGAAACATGAGAGACTATGGACTATGAGAAACAGACTGAAGACTTCAGAGGGGAGGGGGTGGGGGAAGGGGATAGACTGGTGATGGGGTAGTAAGGAGGGCACGTATTGCATGGTGCACTGGGTGTTATACGCAACTAATGAAGCATCAAACTTTNTTTACATTAAGTATTTAATTAACTCTTCTTAAGATGGATTTATTTTATGAATATTTCAATTTGTAGAAAATTTAATTCAATTAATGCTATGAATAGTATATAGAGAAATTTTAATTATTTTCTTGGTTGTAATTTAAAAGCAGTTGATAAAATTTATATAAACATTTGTATAAACATAGTCATGCATCACACAGGCACTGAATTCACTTAATGGTGAGACATTCTTATTAATATTTAAATTAGGATCACAATTCTTGCAAGCATAAACATGGTTTAACATTTTTTTCTGGAAATTCTGGTCAGCTTCAATTAGACAAGAAAACAAAGATAAGTATTATGGTTATTGAAAGAAGAGAAACATATTTCTATTTATTGGTGAGTAAATATATAATGTAATAGGAGAATTATTAAAACATTAGAATGCAATATGTGAAGATGTATAGAAATTTTGGCTAGAGAAGAGCTATCTAATGATACAGAGGTGGTGATAATTAAAGGACATATTTAAATATGTAGCAATTATTTAAAAACTAAGAAAGAATTTCAGAAATACTTGCAATATATATAACAGATAAAAGGTCAGTAATACTATTTCATTAGAAGCTCTTACAAATCAATAAAATATTAACTAGTAGAAAAATGGAATAAGCACACTTAAAGTAATTTATAAAAAAAATCATTTAAATGACTAATAAGCATTTAAAAAAGTGTTGCACTTAGGTAAGTTGTCAATTTAATGGAATTTTAAAAATGACTAGATGTCATATTTTTCTGTTTAATTATCAAAGCTAAAAATAGGTTGCAATACTCATTGCTTACTAAAATGAACTGACATGGATACTGTCATACATGTTTAAATGGAATAAAAATTGATAATCCTTTCAGATGTCTACTTTCAGAAATAGTGGGGTTTTTTGTTTTTGTTTTTTAGATTACTTATTTATTTGAGAGAGAGAGCATGAGCAAGGGGAGGCGGAAGGGTAGAGGCAGAGTCCCCATTGAGCAGGGAGCAGTTTGCATCCTGGGGCTGGATCCCTGGACCCCACAGGGATCCCTGGATCCCTCGCTGGCTCAATCTGAGGACCCCCAGATCATGACCTGAGCCAAAGGCAGATGCTTAACCAACTGAGCCACCTAGGCACCCCTAGAAATACTGTTTTAAAAGTACATTTCTTGCAGGGGTGACTGGCTGGCTCAGTCCATAGAGCATGCAGCTCTTGATCTTGAGGTCGTGAGTTCAAGCCCCACACTGGGCACAGAGTTTACTTATTAAAAAAAAAAGACTATTTAAAGGTATTTCTAGACTAAACCATTCCTTTTCAGTGAATTTATTCTAAATAAATAATAAAAATGTGACAGAATGTTCATAGAACCTATGTTCACAGAAGCAAAAATTGGAACCATATTAGATGTTAATCTACATTTAAAGTCATATTGCTTCCAGGCACCTGGATGGCTCAGCAGTCTGGCTCTTGATTTTGGCTCTGAGCATGAAGCCTGCTTAAAGATTCTCTGCCCCTCCCCTCTCCACTTGCACTCTCTCTCTCAAATCTGCTAAATTATATTAAAAAAATTTTTTTAGGGGCGCCTGGGTGGCACGGCGGTTAAGCGTCTGCCTTCGGCTCAGGGCGTGATCCCAGCGTTCTGGGATCGAGCCCCACCATCAGGCTCCTCTGCTGTGAGCCTGCTTCTTCCTCTCCCACTCCCCCTGCTTGTGTTCCCTCTCTTGCTGGCTGTCTCTATCTCTGTCGAATAAATAAATAAAATCTTTAAAAAAAATTTTTTTTAATTTAAAGTCACATTATTTCCATACTGTGGAGAACTACGAGACCCTTAAAATGTAATGGAATATGTCATGTTCACTAATACACATGGAAGCGTAAAAATAGGTAGTAAATNTTTAAAGTCACATTATTTCCATACTGTGGAGAACTATGAGACCCTTAAAATGTAATGGAATATGTCATGTTCACTAATACACATGGAAGCGTAAAAATAGGTAGTAAATCATAAAAGTGTTCTCCCATTGTGTGTATATGTGTGTGTGTGTGTGTGTATGCAGGTTGGTGTGAGTGTACATGTAAACACTGATATTTTATACTAATACGAAAAATCTGGAGGATATTAACAAAAGATTAACTGTGGCTTTATCTGATTGATGGCATTGACTTTGTTTTTATTTTCTTCTTTTTGTGTTTGTTACAATGAACCTTGTATAATAGGAAAGAAACCATAAATATCTACAACATACGAGAAATATGGATTAAGGAAAACTGTAAGAATGAAATCCTGATTCTTATAAAAAATACCAGTAATAATATCCATTGCCACAAAAATTGAAGAATGTTTTTCTTTTGACCAATTTCTCACCCTGATTTTCTTTTCTTCTTTTGAAATACATGCCTTTAATTGGATTAACTTAGGTAAAGATAAGGGTTCCTTTATCCTTTATCTGTCTCATCTGAATCCTGCTATCCCTAGTACCTAGCTTAATATTAGACTTTTTTTCTTTGTTAATTGGGTAATTAATACTATGCACCAAATATTAAATATATAATCCATGACAATAATTAGATAATAGTTTTCTAAGGATAAAAGAAGGTCTAAAATACAATTCCTCCCCTCAGTGAGTTTATAGCTGAATAAAGAATGTAAGTTTATGTTACCCTAGCTACATTCTCATTTGAGTCCTTATTATCTGAATCATCCTCATTTGCTTTGAGAGACTGCTAAGAACCTAATTATTGGCAATAACTGAACTAAGTAATTTTAATATGCAAAAGTTACATTAGTCCTTGACCACCATTTATTTTTGTATGGTTACATAAATGGCATGCCATAACTTTTTTCTAATACACTCTCTCATGATTGTTTAATAACAATAACTTACCTATAATTAATTACTGTGATATTTAGTAAAATAATCAGTTATTTAATTGTTGATGACAATATTGGCTTACAACTTCTTAAGAGTTTTCATTGAGGAATTTCTAAAGTCAAAGAACATGAATGTGTCCTGGCATTGTCTGGGGGAAAAAGGCAAAGTAGCAAGCAGCAAGTATGAAATGTATTGGAAAATTAATATTTAATTCTGTAATCAGCATACTGTTTCGTTTATGTTCCACAAAATATGTTATTTCTTGTAATGATGTCTGTGACTTTCCAGTGGTTGCATAAAGACACATCAAACATTTATTTGGATTTTCCTGATTCTAAAAAAAACTAATTAAATTTAACCCCTCTTGACCACCCCTCAGTTAGCAAATGAAGTTTAAAATAGGTAATGTTTATGAACTCAAACTGTACTCTCATGAATCGCTATTTTTAAAATCACTTATTTTTTGACTTTGCTTGATTGTAGATTTGAATCACTTGAGATCTCTCTTGCCTCAGAAAGTGCTATTACGATTCACTTTAAATGAAAGTGTCACTCACAGTCTTAACAATTAACCCAGTTAACCTGCTGTGTGAAAAAGTTAACATCAGCCTTAACCTCATGTACTGAACTGTTTCTCATCATGTCAGAGGTGCATTTCATTTCTGAGAAAGCCATATTTTTGTTCTCTTTGCATTGGGATTTCTAATTAATTACACAACATGGAGACGCTGTAAGCGATTAAATGACAAACATCAAATGTGGGATGGAGAATACGTAGAATTCAGAATGTAAAAATCAAGCCATGTATCTCTTGGTTTTAAAAAGCTGCAGTAGTTCCTGACAAACTAATGCAAAAGTCACTGGATTCATTATATAACAGTGAGATTTCTTGTATCTTATCTCTTCTTTAAAACCAACTTTCATTTCCTCTTCTGGGAAGCCTTCCTGCGCATTTAAGAGATGTTACATTATTATAATTTTTATCTTTTCTCCATAGGGGAAACAATTTCCTTCCCTTCCAAATGCCCATCATGCTAATTTTATGTCTTTTTTATTATACTAAAATTTTAAAATCTTGGTCATTATAATTGCTTTTGGTCTTATCTTCCCTGTGAATATTCTATGAGATATAACAATATTATTCCTGATAGCCCACATACGGAGAATCACAATGCTTTGCACATGGTTAGTACTCAATCCACATATTTAAAGAAAAGAATGGAAAATGCATGATTGAATTATCTTGTACTATTCTCTTTTTTTTTAAAGATTTTATTTATTTATTTGACAGAGAGAGACAGCCAGGGAGAGAGGGAACACAAGCGGGGGGGGGGGGGGGGGAGAGGAAGAAGCAGGCTCATAGCAGAGGAGCCTGATGTGGGGCTCGATCCCACAACGCTGGGATCACGCCGTGAGCAGAAGGCAGACACTTAACTGCTGTGCCACCCAGGCACGCCTAACTTGTACTATTCTTATTTAGCATTTATTCTTTGTACTGTTAATAAATTTGTCCCATGAGTACTGAAGTATGATTGAAATCTTTTTTTTAAAGAAAGAGAACTAATAATACACTGCCTTTGTGTTTAATGCTACCTCTTTCTAATTGTTGTTATTCTTTTTTCTCATACAGAAAATAATAATCATGCCAATTGGTTTTTTGCCACTGTGTGTCCAGTGGGAATCACACAGGCAATCAATTCATTAAAATAGCTAATTATGCCATTAAGTGGTAAGTTATGTTAGAATAATCTAAAAATTCATGGAAGGAAGATTAAGAGACTAAGAAATGATGATATATAGCAGCACACATGATATTTGACAGAAGAGGTCTGGGTTTGAGATCTATCAGAGATATTAAATGCATGACCCTGTAAAAATTGGAAAATTACACATCTGTAAAATAAGAATAAATCTTAAACCACGTACCTTTTGTATAACTTATATGAAATTGTGGAAACTTATGACTATACAAATATACTTCTAGTGATTTGTCACTTCTGTTCAAGTAATGTGGTTTGCTTTGTGGAAGTTATTTAAAAATGATAAACCCTTTTTAAATGCTCAAGTCAATTATTGTTGTGTAAGTTGTGCAAATTGGGGGAACATATCCTTAGACAGGTCACTTACAGAAAATATTGAACACAGTAATAATTAAATTTTAATATTCACTAAGTCCTATTGTTACTTTTATTTCCTATTCAATTATGTATTTTGTTAACTTCTGAAAATATTATGTTTAAGAAAACTACATTTGTGAAAACTTAAACTGACTTTTATGCAGTGCATTAAGGATTACCTTGATTTATTGTTTCATTATTTTTTCTATTGGCAAACATAACTAAGTTATTAACGTTCAAAGAGAATTCCAACAAAAAAAGGAACTTTTTTTTTCTCTTAGAGATTACAATGCCATTTCTTCCCCAGAAATATTGATGGATTGAGTTTTTTATTCATATTAAAATGGAAGCCTGAATTAACTCATAATGCTTCGAAGTACCTGTATTATCTTCTATTAACTAGTGGGAAAAAATAACATTTTCTATGCTCAGCACAGAGAAATAAATATAAGGATATTAAAATTATTGTGATATTTTACACAAACTTTCAAGGAATTCTAAACTTGAATTTGAGATTTATTTTAAAAATAACCTTTTATAGGATCTATCCATGATGACATATTTGTTTTTAATCATTTATTGGAAAATAAAGTAAAAAGTGAAAAATAATCATCCGCATTTTCACCAGAGTTTGACACTTTCATTAATTTGATTTGTTTTCTTCCAGATGGAACACGTGAAATATACAAATAATTTGTTATGTCAACAAATACTAATCTATACTTTCACAGTCAGTTATTTCTACATATGAATGCACAGTACTTGACTTATTGGGTCTGAGATATCTGGAGATACACGTTGTTTAGAATTTTTCCTATTGTAAAAAACATGGTGATGGACATTGTTTTCATTTGTTTGTAAAAGATTTTATTTATTTGTCAGAGAGGGAGCACAAGCAGAGGGAACAGCAAGCAGAGGGAGAAGCAGGCTCCCTGCTGAGCAAGGAGACCAATGTGGGACTTGATCCCAGGACCCCGGAATCATGACCTGAGCCAAAGGCAGATGCTTAACTGACTGAGTCACTCAGACATCCCAATGGTGGGGATTGTTAAAGATGGCTTTAAGTTATGGGGCACCTGGGTGGCTCAGTCAGTAAGTGTCTGCCTTCCGCTCAGGTCATGATCCCAGGGTCCTGGGATTGAGCCCCATGTCTGGCTCCTTACTTGGCATGGAGCCTACTTCTCCCTCTGCCCATCACTCCCCCTGCTTGTGCTCTCTTTCTCTGTCAAATAAATAAATAAAATCTTTAAAACAAATAAATAAATAAATTCCAGTTAGTTAGCATATAGTATAACATTAGTTTCAGGTGTAGAGTCTAGGGATTCATTACTTACATACAACACCCACTGTTCATCACAACAAGTGCCGTCCTCAACAGCCATCACCCATTTAACCTGTCCCCCACATCTCCCCTCCAGTAACCCTCTATAGTTAAGAATCTCTTTTCTGGTTTGCCTCTTTTTCCCTCCCCTATGTTCGTATGTTTTGTTTCTTAAATTCCACATATGAGTGAAATCATATGGTATCTTTCTTTCTCTATTTTGCTTAGCATAATAGTCTCTAGCTCCATCCGTGTCGTTTGCAAATGACAAGATTTCATTCTTTTGATGGTTGATTAATATTCCATTGTGTGTGTGTGTGTATATATATATATATATATATATATCACCTATTCTTTATCCATTCATCAGTCAATGGACATTTAGTCTCTGTCTAATAATTTGGCTATTGTTGATAATGCTGCTATAAATATTGGGGTGCATGTATCCCTTCAAATCAGTATTTTTTTAATCTTTTGGTTAAATACCTAGTAATGCAATTGCTGGGTCATAAGGTAGTTCTATTTTTAACTTGTTGAAGAACCTCCATACCCCTCCAGAGTGGCTGCACCAGTTTGCGATCCCACTAACAGTGTGAGAGGGTTCCCCTTTCTCTTCATCCTCACCGACATCTTTTGTTTCCTGTGTTGTTAATTTTAGCCATTCTGGTAGTATCTCTTTCTCTCATAGTTTTTTGGCTTATAAATTATAAGGACTGGTTCATATATCTTGGGAAAATTCATGTTGAATGAACACATTTTTATTAACTAATATATGCCAGCTGCTTTTACCTATAAATTCATTTAAATTTCCCAAAATATATGAACCAATCCTTATAAACCAAAAAACTGTGTGTGTGTGAGAGAGAGAGAGAGAGAGAGAGATGCCTAAGTAGTATTAGTACTATAATACAAATAAAATCTGACCCTCAAAGACATGGATCTTTTCTATTTTTACAAACAGCTCTATAATAGCATTATAGACAACATATACTGCATGTATAGTTCCTTACAAGTTTATAGTCATATAAGAAAGAACCAAGGGGCACCTGGGTGGGTCAGTTGGTTAAGTGAATGACTTCACCTCAGGTCATGATCTCAGGGTCCTGGGATCCAGCCCCATGTTGGGCTCCCTGCTCAGCGGGGAGTCTGCTTGTCCCTCTGCCCCTCCCCCTTGTACTCACTCTCCCTCTCTCAAATAACAAATAAAAATCTAAAAAGAAGAAAGAACTGAATAATGTAACATAAATCATAGTCATCTAAAATAGTTGATTTGTAAACTAACTTGACGTATTTGATGTTGTACAAGTAAAAAGGACTTATCTGTTAAGATGTCAAGGAGAATGGATTAAAATGCTGCTTCTCAAACTGCCTATACGTATTTCACAGGCATCTTGTTAAAATGCAGATTTTGCTTTATGAGGTCTGGAGTGGAGCCTAAGGAGCTACATTTCTAACAAGTGTAGGTGATACTGACAGTGCACATCCATGCACTGTACATTTTGAGTAACCATGAATTGTAGGGCTAATTATTTACAATTCAAAAAACTAAGATTCCTTTTTATGAAGAGCTACCAAAATGCAGACAGAAATCTACACAAATGTTTTTAAACCATATTAAAAATGGCAAGTACTACAACATTTTTTCTGTATGATTTTTTAATCTTCATTGATTAGATTGGCTAACATTGGTACAAAGTCCACAGTGTCTCTACCTCATATATCTACCTAAAAAGTTCAGCTTCTCTTACTCTCAGCAGGTAAGGTCTCATTAGCACCTGTGATTTAAAAAGCCTGAGTTTCTCCCAGGAAGATGTGGTTTTATTAATATGTGTTATATTTATATATCTCTCGTTTTATGATGTTATTATGTGCAACCAAATGTACAGTTATTGCTCTAGGACCTGTTTACTTCATAAATATTGACAGCTGAAGGTGTGAATCTAGGGTCTTTTGCATAACCATGTGAGAGTAAACATTGAACAAAAATGACTTAAGAGTAAATGAAAATAATAACTTGTCTTAAATGGCAAGGAAAATGACAAGAAAAAGAAAATAAAAGCCGTGGAAAGAATGTCTTTGCTAGCTGCTAATAAATATGAATGTTGTTATTTTTGAAGAAATAAATATATATAGACATCTAATTATCTCTTTCAGGAGAATTATGAATTGTTCACTAAATATATTGTCTGAAATGTCTTTATTTGGTATTTCTTAGCACCGTGGTATGATGGTAAATATTTAACAACTAGCTTTCTGTAATAAAAAAGCCAGATTTGCAACATTTTCAGATATCCACATGTGTAAACATTCACTATGGTCAGTTTCAAGCAACCAACATGATATTTGTGAGCACAGAGTTAGGGAAATTGCACAAATGGGGTCTTACAGTCCAGTAGAAGTCATTTCCATCACACCACTGACTTAGTAAGTTTGAGCACCATTTGGCTTTAACAGCATTATATCATAATTGTCAATGAACTTTCTTTTTACAATGTACTACATGTTTTCAATTACAAAATGTGGAAAATGCAAGCAAGATGAAGACAAAATTAGTTATAAATCTAACATCCAAGGAATGATCATTATATATTTGTATGTAACTGTGAGAATTTTTTATCATTTTATTTTTTGAGAATTTTTATTAAAATATCTACATGCATATTTATTATAAAATTGAAAATTATTTCATTTTTGTGTTCTACCTATTCAATAGATAATATATTAGAATTTACAACAATAATTACCTATTCCTTAATAATGCATGTTGCCTTGAAGCTATATTCTATCGATATAATAAAATAAATTAAAGCTATTCTCTATAGTTGAATAATATCCATATTTAGAGTGGTTTCAAAATTATAATATAATAGGTTAATGAACATTTTCATACAGAAATCCTTGTGTTCATTAACTCTGCTTCTTCAGGATAAATTCATAAAAGGGAAATTACTGAGTATAAATCTGTGATTCTTTTAAGATTTTGATATGTGTTGCTAAATGTTTAAGCCCCTATGATGAGTGTCTGGGAGGCCTTCTTTCATCAGACTTACACAACCTTATTTAGAAAGAGAAAAAAAAAATAAACAACCATTTCTGAAGCTTAATTAGACCACACAATATCTTATTCAGTTTTTAAATCTTAAAATTTGTTGGCCATTTTCAGTTTTTATTTTTGAATTGCCTGTTAACATAGCTGACCAGCTTTTTTTTTTTTTTTTGCTATTTAATCTAAATAGGAGTATTTTCTAGTAATAACATTAACCATTTTTTCATATCTGTCCACTTTAGCTCTTATTTTATAATTCCTCTTTATAATCTTGTCTATAATATTTTTGATATTAACATGCACAAATTTTAAACTCTTGTTAATGACAATGTTATATGGTATGTTGTACATAATTATAAACACTATATCAAAGTAACACAAAGTACTCCTCCTATCATTCTCCAAATCTTTCTCCCTGATAATAATTATTCATTTTGACTAAAAACTATTACTGTTACAAGTCTTTTGGGGAATAAAATAAATCAAAACAATAAAAAACAAAACAAAAGCACAGCAGTGTAACTATATGCATTATACAAGAACATCCAAATTTTCAAATATATTTAATTTACGTTTAATTTAAATTTACTGTTTTACAATGCATTTTCTATTCTTTTCCAGATTCAATTTTATTATTTCACTTTTTTCCACTCTTGGCAGAAAGTTTCTATTTTCCTATTTGTTTTCATAGTTACTCTAAAGTTAAAATCATGCATTCTTTACTTCTTAAACTATAATATTAGCTGATATTTTCTGCTAACTGATAATAAAGGAAGGACTTTCAAAAATCATAATCTATTTATCCTACCATCCAACTTCTATTTTTACAATAAATTTAATATATACTATATAAATAATATAATACTCTGACTGACCAAAATATTATTATTATTTTATAGAGTGTTACTCATTTTAACTCACCCATATATATACTATTTTGTTATTCTTCATTATTTCATTAACCTCTAAAATACCACCTACTATCATTTTAATTTTGCTTAAAAAATTTCCTTGACTGTGGCTTCTGTATTGGTGAGTTACTTCAATTTCAATAGTGTGAGTAGGTATCTATATCATCTCTGTTTGTGAAAAAAATTTCACTGCATATGAGGTTATAGATTGGAAATTATTTCCTTTTTGCACATTGAAGATATTTCACTGCCTTCCGGCTGCCACTTTTGCTTTCAGAAGTTAGCTCTGAATCTAAAGACTTTTTCTTGAAAAGTGCTATATTTATTCTTCTGACTGTTCTTAAAATTTCTCTCATTTATTCTGGTTATCTACAATTCTTCTCTGTGTTGTTGGGCTATGAATTGCTTTCTTTTTTTTTATGCTTTGAATTCATTGTTGTCTTGCAATTGGATAGTTTAATGCCTAATGGAAACATATCATCTCTGTTCTCCTTTCTTGATTCCCTAATTATATATGTAAGATTTTTCATGGTCTCCTAGCCTCTCTAGTAAAATTTCTATATTTTCATGTCAGCATGCTTGATTATGTATATTTTATTTTGACCTACCTGTGGGATTAATTCTTTCTTTAGCTATGTGTATTCTCAAATCTTTTCACTATATTTTCTGTTTATTTTTTACCCAGGAAATGTCAATTTAAAATTCAAATTTTTCAGTGATATGTTTATATATATTTTTATCTCCACAGTAATTTTAATGCCTTGAATAATTCTGCTAGCTGAATTAACTCTAGGTCTGTTCTGTTGTTTGTTGCTTGTACACATTTTCATTCATGTTGTTTTGTCTCCTGTGCTTGGTTAGCTTTGATTTCATGCTGGATATTGTATTTGAAAAACCATCCTGTTCCTTGGCAACACCCATGATAGGGTGACAGAAACTGACATTGTTTTATGTTTTTTCAATTTCTTTAATGCCCGCTTAATATAATTTAGATGGATTCTCATATGTACTTTTGCTTTCAATGTGTTGTGATATCACATATTAGGTAGCCTCTAAAAAACCCTACTTACTTTATACCTAGTGGGGAGAGAGAGAAAACAGACAGGGAGAATGGGAGGGAGTGAGAAAGCGAGAGAAAGAATAGTAAAGTGAAATAATGTCTTGATATTATCTATTAA
Organism: Ailuropoda melanoleuca; assembly: GCF_002007445.2. Lineage (NCBI taxonomy): Eukaryota > Metazoa > Chordata > Mammalia > Carnivora > Ursidae > Ailuropoda > Ailuropoda melanoleuca. The sequence goes on from NC_048221.1 coordinate 99,014,607, forward strand.
CTCTGTACCACACATAGAGAACCACTGATTTAAACAAATTACAATAATAGAAAGTAAGTGGCCTAATGATATACTCTAGTGGTTATTATTAATTTTCCCATACATATGCCATCTCCAACTTTCATGTCCCATGAGAAGATGATCTCTTGATACCCTTTTAGGCTCTGTTGCCATTGAAAGGCACCAGCAGAAATGTGGCAGGAATGAGGTCTGATTTGGGCCATGACTGCCTTTTTCAACCTAAGTTAACAAATTCTGCAGCGTTCCTTCTGTCCCACATCTGCCACTTTCCCTTGGTTGTCACGTCACTCCTTCATCTCTTTGCCTCTTTAGAGATGAGATATAAATGGCTTTATATTTTTCCTGATTCTTGCTGCTTCACCATCCTTTGATGGTTCCCTCAAGCTTGTTCAAACAATTGAAAATAGTTGAAACCTCACTGATAGAACCATTGACACTGATGCCTTTTTGTAATGTTGTGAATGCTAGCCCCAAAAGTACAATGTTAAAGAAATATTATTTTCTCCTTTCCTTTAAATCACATGGGTCTACAATCTTCCATCCTTATGGACAAGTAGAAATGTCCATCCTGGTTGTTACTTTGCTAGTAAAGTGCCTGGGAAATGCTAAAAGTACTCCGTGGTAGGTACCCTCTAAAACAGGCCCTGATAATCTCCACATCCTATCATTCATATCCTTAGGTAATCCCTCCTTCCTCGTAAGTGTGGACTAGACTTCGACTTGCTTCTAAAGAATTCTAAAGAAATATTTCATTTTCAAAATTGTTATAAAAAGGCGGTAGTTACTATCTTGGGTAATCTCTCTCACACACTCTGTTTTTACTGGCTTATTCTGGGGGAAGCCAGCTTCCATGACGTGAAGTAGTCCTGTGGAGTGATCCACAGGATGATGATACCTAGGCTTCCCAAAACCCACATGAGGGAGCTTAGAAGAAGTTCCCTCCATCATGGTTTGAGACAAGCCTTCAGATATGACCACAGCCCCACCTGACACCTTGTTTAAAAATTCAGGAGAGATCTTGAGCCAAAAGTGACTAAAGTAAGCCATGTCTACATTCTTGACCCACAGAAACAGTGATGTAATAAATGCTTATTGCTTAAGATGCAAACATTTAGTAAAATTTGTTAAGCAGTACTAGGTAAATAATATAGTCTTTGCTTTCTTGGTTTACAAGGTTTTTCTCTTGCACTTTTTTTGCTCAACCCCAAGTCCCCACTTGACCTCTGGTCCATCTCTTCTCTGTATCTTTCCTGAGGCAAGTTCCTAAATATATCCACCTCCCTAGACACACAAATCACCCAACGTCTTTCTACATTTCAGGGGCATTGCTAGTAAATAGGGTGAATGTCCTCACACTGCACTTTGTTCTCAAGTCCCACTGATTTCTCTGCCCTTTTCAAGCAAAGGGAATATCCTTTCCTTAAATTATTAAAAATTTCTACCTGGCCTTGTGCTTTGGGACACATCACATGATCTCAATGTGTCTAAAAGTTCATAAAATCCTCTTTACCTCCAGTTGTCAACTTTTTCAACTCTACTATAGCATAGGAGGAAAAGAGTCACAGAACCTACCTTTCAGTTTTATATTAGCTGAAAGGGAAATTACACACACACACAAATTAAAAATTTCAATTTAGCCTCAGAGCTATTTTCCTTATGCCAAACTCACTGGAACTCTATAATCACAAACTTCTTTTTAGGAAATGGTTTTGCGTTTCTACTCAAAGCTCTCTCAGTGTAAGATCAAACTTAATAATTTGTTATTAAAAAGCTTCAGTGTTGTGACTTTCCCCTTTAATGAGTTATTCATTATGATCTATCTCCAAGTGGAATGTACCTTTCTTTGTCATTGTTTGTACATATTTATTATAGTTTTATTTTATAATTCAGAAAGAGATCGTATTTTTTCTGTGACTTGGCATGTCTGAGAAAATTTTTTAAAACCTTTACATTTGAATCACAATATAACAACTATCAAATACTTTGTTCTAATGATCAAATGTATCTTTCTCTGTAAAACTCCACTGTCTTATAGTATTTAATATTTTAAAAGCAGTGTTTGAGGAGAATCAAATTTTTGTTTATATATAAGCATCACCAGGAACTCTAGGAAAAAACATATTTCAGTCAACCTGAAATTTTGGTATCTTCAAAATTCTTTCCCAGGGGCTTGTTATGGGCTTTGTAGCTTAGTCTTTCCGTTATATGTACGAAACTTTCACCATGGTTGTCTTCATATGCCAACAATCCATCTGTGTAAAAGTGAGCTAATTTTTATATATTTTATAGTCAATTATTATCTCTCAGGCTAACACTGCTTTGTTTTCTACATACTTCTAATCAGTCTTTTCTGTGGTCTCAGAAAGATGAATTACAGTATAATCTGTGTTTTTCCCTTCATTCTGGTCCTGCAGGCCTTGACTTATGCTAATTACTCTTCAGATGGGTGAGGATAAATCATATTTTTGCAAGTTTTTATTTAATGACACATTGTCTTTGTCCATTCAGGCTGCTATAACAGATTACTATACACTGTGCGGGTTATAAACAACAGAAATTTATTTCTCACAGTGTTGGAGGCCAGAAAGACAAAGATCAAGGAGCCGACGGATTTAGCATCTGGTAAGAGCCCTCTTCCTGGTTCACAGACGGCCGTGTTTTTTCTCTGTCCTCACATGGCAGAAGGAATAAGGGAGCTCTCCACAGTCTCTTTTATAAATGCACTAATCCCATTCATGGGGGCCCCACTCTCATGACCTAATCACCTACTAAAGTCCATACCATCACAATGAGGATTAGGTTTCAAAATATGAATTTGCAAGGGACATAAACATTCAGTCCACTGCATGTATATACTGCAGACTTCTTTCATTCTTACCTCCATACCAGCAATATAATTAAATTTTAGAAATAGGTATTTATTAAGATAATAGTGGAGAAATTTTAATGATGATGACAATTGAATTTGAGTCATTCAAATAACTAATGGGAAAAATTTTTTGTTCAAAAAATACCTAATCATTAGGTAGCTAAGGAACTCCTTGAAGCCTGGATATAAAGGTAAGGGTGGAGATAATTCCCTGGGAGTAACAGTGAAAATATTCCTCCCACTGAGATTAAATCGCTTTACAGTAGGTTTTCATTGCTGCATCTACCTTGTAATTAACATAAACATAGTTGCAAAAAAAATACTGCTTCATCATTTGAAAACAAGAGGCTATTTGATCAAATTAATGGCAAATAATTTAGGACCAATAAAACATTTAAGATAAAGAGCTCTTAGGGGCACCTGGGTGGTTCAGTCAGTTAAGCAGCCAACTCTTGATTTCAGCTCAGGTCATGATTTCAGGGTTGTGAGATTGAGCCCCATGTTGGGCTGCAAGCTGGGAGTGGAGCCTACTTAAGATTCTCTCTCTCCCCCTTTCTCTTTGCCCCCCCATTCTCTAAAACAAAACAAAACAAAACAAACAAAACAAAACAAAACAAAACACTTTTAAAATCTGTTGCTATGAGAATCCCATACATGAACTATTTTCGGTTGGTTGACTTTCAATCACCTAAAATATATTCACAAGAAGACATCTAGATTTCCATAGGCCTTAAGAGCTAAGTGATCAATAATGTAATGAGCTTTGTTTTATCTACAGGCCAACAGAACACACACCCTTGAAACTCCCATAAGGAATTTAGGACTCAAGCTCTATATGTACTGATAAGTAAATTTTAAACATTATTTTAGGAATGTATTCTTGATATATGTGACTTGTTACACTGGTTTTGCAACATGTTTTTTTATTTGTTCGTTCATTCACTCACTCATTGATTCAATAATACATCTATCCACCCAGAATGGTAATTGAGATAAATAGCCTCTAAGTGGTCCCCAAATAAGCCTCACATCTTCTAATTCATGACCGTGTGAGGCCCTCTCCTGGAGAATGGACTAGACCAAGTGACTCACTTCTAATGAAGAAAATATAGCAAAAGTGATGTCACTCAGAGATTAATTAGAAAAGGTTTGTGGCTCCTTCCAATAGACTCTGTCCCACTCTTTCTCTTGGAGCCCCTTATTCTGAGAGAAACAGGATAGCATGCTATAAATAGCCCTATTGTGAGGCTTATGTGCCAAGGTGTTGGTGTTTCTGGCCAAAAGCCAGTGACGGTCTGAAAGTAGCCAACAGCCAACTGAATGACCTTGGAAGTCGATCCTCCCCACTGAGGCCCTGAGATAATCACAATACTGGCCAAGACCTTGATGGTAGCCTCATGAGAGATCCTGAATCACAAGCATCTCTATGTGGTGTCTGGATTCCTGACTCAGATAAACTGTAAAATAATAAGCTGTTAAGTTATAGTTTAATTTGTTACACAATAATAGATGAATAACACAGGAAAATACATGAACTCTGAAATCAAATGAACTGTGATGGGTTCCTGGTTCCATAATTCTTGGTTTTTTTACCTTGGGCAATTTATAAACTCTATCTGTGTCCTTGCCTTCAAAACAAAGATAATAATAACAGTACCTCTCACATCAAGTTATTTTCAACAAAAAACTGAAATATGCATACAAAGAGTTTAGAGCAGTTCCTGATCAAGGTAGACAATAAATGCTAGTTACTAATGCTCATTCATTTGAACAATGATATAAAGGAAATAAAATCCTACCAATTAAATCTGTGAAATTGAGCATGTGACATAATAAACCCTGGGTTTATTCATTCATTCATTCATTCAGGAAATACTTGTTAAGTACCAGTTCTGCATCAGCCAATGTCCTAGCCTCTGCAGTGAACAAGAGAGGAAAAAAATACCTATATTCAAAAATAAACACAATAAATATAATAGATTATATGTTAAATGGTGATAAGTACATAGAAGGAATATGTACCATGCATATTTTAATGTGACATTTTAAAATCTCATTCAATTTGAAATATTTTCTAAATGTCCATGTGATTTTTTTTTTGATTAATGAGTTGTTTAAAAGTGAGTTGCTTAATTTCCAAACTGTTTAGAATTTTTACAGATTTTTTTTTACTGATTTTGATTTCTTAAATTCATATTTATTTATTTATTTATTTATTTATTTATTTATTTATTTTTAGTTAACGTACAATGCAATATTAGCTTCAGGTGTACAATTTAGTGTTTCAACACTTCCATACAATACCCATTGCTCATCACAACACGTGCCCTCCTTAATGCCCATCATGTATTTCACTCACCCACCTCTCTGGTAACCATCAGTTTGTTCTCTATAGTTAAGAGTCTCTTTCTTGGTTTGCCTCTCTCTCTTTTTTTTTCCTATGCTTGTTTGTTTTGCTTTTTAAAATCCATATATGAGTGAAATCATGTATTTGTCTTTCTCTGACTTACTGATTTCAATTTAAATTCCTTTGGTAATCAGAGACCATACTTTTTATAATTTCAAATCTTTGAAATTTATTGATATGTTTTTATCACTCCATCTGGTCCATATTATTGAATAATCTATGTATGCTTTAAAAATGTTTATGTCATCCTTTCTGAGTATAGTGTTTTATAAATATCTGCTAGGTTATATTGGCTTATAATGTTTAAATCCGTTATGTCTGAGAAATGGATGTTAAAACCTCTAAATATGTTTGTGAATTTGTCAGTTTCTGCATTATATTTTGAATATAATTATTAGTTTCATCGACATTGGCCTTGTTATTCCTTTTTAATGAATTTACTAAATGGAGCATAACATTTTATATTTGGTAATACTCATTGTCTTAAATTCTATTTTGCTCAGTATTAATTTAGACATTCACTTTCCATAAGTGATCCCATCATTTTATTTTTAACAATATTTAAAGTTCACGTCTTGTGAATGGTATATAACTGAGTATTGCTTTTTTATACAGTCTGATAATGTCTCACCTTATTTGGAATGTTTGGTCCATTTATATTTGTTGTGTTTTTTTATGTTTGGGATTATGCGTACCATCCTGCTATTTACTTTCCACTCTTTTATGGTCTATACTGTTTCTAATATGAAGTCAGTAGTAATTTATAATGCTGTTGCTTTTTTCAGTGTGAATAGAATGTGGAAATTTATGTCTTTCAGCACATTTGAAAATTTTTGCTCATTAATTCTTCAAATACCTTATCATCCCCAAAATGTCTCTCCTATCCCTCTAGGGCTTTAATTACATTGTAGTAGACCTTTTGATGCTGTTCCACAGGTACCAAAGTTTCTGTTATATTTGTCCTTAATCTGTTCCATGCCTTTCAGGTAAGATAATTTCTATAATTATAGATCTAAGTTTGTTGACTTTTTTCTCCCTGTCATCTCTAATCCACTACTAGGTTCATTTAGTGTTTGCTTTTACTTTCAGGAGTTTTAATTTCTGTGTAGAATTTCCTCTTGATTCTTTTTAAAATATTCTATTTTCTACTGAGATATTCCATTTAGTCATTTATTATAAACATGTTATGTCTTCTGTCATAATTATTTCTGTTAATCTAAAATTTAATTCATTTCAAGGTCTATCAAAATTGACTGTCCTGGGGTACTTTGGGGGCTCAGTCAGTTAAGCGTCTGACTCTTGGTTTCTGCTCTGGTAATGATCTCAAGGTTGTAGGATCAAGCCTTGTGTGGGACTCTGTACTCAGTGTGGAGTCTACCTGAGATTCTCTCTCTTCCTCTGTTCCTTCCCACTGCTCTCCCTCACTCTCTCTCTCTCAAATAAATAATAAATAGATAAAAAAATAAATAAGTAAATAGATAAATAAATAATTGCCCTTTCTTTTCTGTATGAATCATATATTTTCTACCCCCCCCATACATCTAATAACTTTAGATTGTATATTGGACATTGTGAATGATTCATCGTGAAGACTCTGGATTCTGTTGTGCTCTTTTAATGTGTCTTGTTTTTGTTTGTGGGGTTACTTGTTTTAATGGCCATATAACTGTGCCTAGACTTGAAATAAAATATATATGTCTTTTCTGGTAGGTAGCAGCAAAAATCTTTCTTCAGTTCTTATAGACTCAACTGTGCTGCTTGGAGTTTTCTTTGGGCATGTGCATGTCACAGATTAGACCAATATTTAGCCCAAGGTCATAGGTAAGAAACAGTAGTCTTCTATTGCTCTCTTCTTTAAGAAATTTCCCTCTTCACTTTTCATCTGTGATGGTCTTTCTGACTTACATACACTGGTTATTCAGGTCATTTCAACAATGAGTTTCTATGAGATTTAGATACCTCTTCTGAAACTAGCTGCAGCCTTTCCTTAGTCAAAAATTCATATAAATGGGAAAGTTATCCAATGTTTCTTTATTTTCCAGCTTTTGTATTAGTTGATTATTCCTATAGTAGGTGATTATGTTATCTATTTTATCTCATTTTGTCTTTTTACATATTCCACTATTTTTGGTTGCTCTTAGGTTTTTATATACATAATTTATTACCACATACAATAAAATAATATCATATCATTCCACACATAATGTAAGGGCCTTACAAAAATATACTTATTTTAGCCCATTGCCATACTCTGAGATATTATTATCATAGATTTTATTTCCATAAGTATTTTGTATCTCACAATATATTTTTGTTGTTTTAAACACTCAGTTAGCCTTTGAAGAAATTATATACTATTATTATTATTAATATTACTAAAATTATTATTGCACATATATTTGTCATTTCTAGTGTTCTCAATTCTTTCATGTACATCTTGGTTTCCATCTAGTATCACTTTATTTTTACCTGATGAACATCTTTGTACAGTTCTGGATTATGTGCAGTAAATTTTTCTGACAGAAGAAAGGTTGTATCTTCTAGATACCTTTCGTCCAAGTGTGGACATATAAGCAAGATCTAGCCAATACACAATTCCTGGTTGTGCCTTTAATGTGACATGTAATGACCAGCACTTTCTTTTCCTCTTTCTAACTCGTTGTAATGGTGGCAAAGACTGGAGTGGTTATTACAGTCCATGAAAAGAAAGCCATGTGTTGAGCATAGAAAAGTAACAAGTTAGAGGGAACCTAGGATCATGTTGAATTCTAACATGGAAATCCAATATAAAAACTTCAATGTTTATATAAAAATGATATAAATGTCTAATTTATTTATATCATTGTTAATTTTGACTCCTTGCATTACCAGTGAAATGACATCCTAACCAATATAGAATTTAGTACCTAGAAATAGAATGCTGACATAGCAAAACCTAAGATATGTAGTATAGCTTAGCAGCTGAATACCAGGCATCAAGGACACAGTCTGGAAAGTGATTGCTGAGGAGCCTGTAGAACCTACTAAGGTAAACCATGTGCCAATAGAGACTATAATTCTAGGGGGGACTGCCTGGTAAAAATTAAGAATGTTTATGCATGTGGCTGCTTTTTTTTCTGCTTTTACAAAAATCCCATACAACAGGGATGGATTTTATCTAAATCTAGGCATTATGCAAGATATTATGCAATGAACTTTGGCAAGGATGCTTTTTTGTCTATAACTTAAATTCCAATATGACCAAAGTCTATAAGGATAGGAAAAAACTTAGCCCCAACTAAAGCTAATATAAGAGATGGTTCTCAAGAAATAAGATTGTGCCCTTAAGCTGTTCTGAAGCATCTTCCAGTAATTGTTTTCTCCCAGGTAATGGGAGCCAGCCAAGCAGCGTACCTGAAATAAAGATTTTTTTCTTTCCACTCAAACCTATTGTTTAAGATGACCCCAAGTTATATGTGATTGAGAGTGACTCTCAAAGGGCAGAGCAAGAGTCTAGTAAATGAAAGACCAGATTTTAGACCCTGAATTATTTCTAAATATCATTGCCCCAGAATTTCCCAGATTCCAAAAGACAGGAAACTAGAAAAGTTTTGAAGAAATTATATTATCAAAAATACCACTAGTTTTGCTGAAGAAAGCCCGTGATTGTTTGACCCCTAAAACAACCTCAAAGGGGACCCCAAAACAGACTCCTAGAAAATAAGTTAAGATAACTGGCCCCAGGTGGGTCATACTCTTTTATGCCCACTTCAGAGAAGCCAGAGAAGATAAAGGACAAATGACAACCTCACATTAGGTTAAGTTAGAAACCACAGAATAAAATGGTTGAGGACTTACTGCTCAGAGAGCATAATCAGTGGTAGCCAGATGGGCTAAGCAAGAAACTTATTTTCCTTCTGGAGTACGGGAGGTCTTAACAATTTGCCCATTATAGGAATTGATCATTTCATTCAGTGGTGAGACATATGTATTTCTCATTCTCTTATTGGGAATTTGAATTACAAATATTCTATTCCTACTTACCCATTGTATGTTGGGTATGCTTTTAACTTATACACATTTCCAACAAAAGGGAATCACATATGGGCCTAAAAACTGCATATAAGTCAGAGATCCAAGACTTTGGATTATAAGTAATAAGTTTTTGGTACTTCAAAATTATCTACTTTATAGGGTAGGGTTGAATGTATTCTATGCAAGGGAACAAATATGTGCAAAAATACTTCACTATCCAGATGTGCTGGCTGTGGGAGTTCTCATTTTACACAAAAACAGAAATTCAGCTGGGTAATAGCCACCGAGGAAAAAACCTGTATTTTCTAACATCCCTTTTTATCAGTGTTGCTGTATGACTAATTTATTGAGAGACAATTACAAACAGACAATACCAGATCAACATGGCAATGGAACTCTGACTCACAAAATCTGCAGTGATCATATTGGGAAGCCAAATCACAAAGTCTGTGGCATTGTCCCAGACCAGTCAGGACTCAGTGAACAATTGCTGGGTTATCTACCTTGCTTCCCCAGCATGCAGCTCAGGACCAACCACACAAAACCAAACATGTACTCCAAACCAATCACATAACATAATCAATGCTAGCTGGAATTCCTCAACTTCTCTAGGCCAAAAGATCCAATCATACATGAGTCTTTCCTTTTTTTCACAATAAAGCTTGATCATACCCTTCCTGTCTTTGAGTCTCTCCCAAACACAAGTGTTGATGTCTGCCTCCCTTGTAAGAATAAGACCCCCTGGGTTTTTTTGTTTTGTTTTGGTTTTTTTCTCATTTAGATCATCTGTGATTATTTTCATCTTCTGGTCAATGGAAAATGTCAAATACAATTCTGATTGGTTCCTCAAATGATATTTTTGTTTTCTTTCTTATCCTTTCTCCTTTGCTACTGGTTGAACTGAGGCATGATACAGCATGATTGCAGTAGCTAGAGCAGTCTTACGCAAACACAAGATGTTGAAGGTGGCAGATGGGACTGCCTTTGCTGCCTTTTTGGAGTAGAGACATTATACCAACTCAGACTTTATAGGAAACAAAATAAACTTCTATTTTGTTCAAGGTATTAAATACTTGGAAATCTTCCTTATAGTATCTGAATGGACACAATAAATAATATAAAACTTAAAAACACCATTTATTTTGAACTGAAATATAATTAACATATAATACAGGTAATCTTGTTTAATGATACCATTCAATGAATATTGACATATGTGTACAGTTTTATAAGCATTGCAAAAATCAAAACACACATTTTAATTCACCCCAATATTTCTGCCATGGCTCTTTGCAGTTAATTACCTGTCCACTCCCAGACAGTGTCAAATATCAATCTATTTTCTGGCCCTTGTATTGTTTTGCCTTTCCTGAAATGTCATATAAATGGAGTTATGAAATATTTAGTCTTTTGTTCATTCACTTAGCAGGATATTTTTGAGATTCATTCATGTCACTGTATGTGAAAATGTAAAAATAAAAGGAGAGTTATGGATATCAATAAATAGCAGATCTGTCTCCAGCGACAAGTGAATATGAGTTCTTTGGTTACAGTTGCTCTAGGGACCATAGAAGTCCCCAGGAGGGAGGCTCTGAGGCACAAAGGAGGAAATTTGACATTTGATAGAGTAAATTATACAAATCCTCACATTATATAAATCATATGTAATGAATAAAGATGGCACTTTAACAAATGTCAGTATAAACTATTATTTAGAGACACAGGTAGCAATAAAATTACAAATATTTGTGAATGTATGTCTCTGTAGAGGAGGACTGATGTGGCAGAACTTGGATCATGGAACTACTATTTTTCATGATAATCCTCTGTGCATGAGTTTTTTACTCTAATGAAGGCAGTAAACATTATTGATTAGAAAAAGAATTTTTGCAATGATCATTGAGGATGATATACTGATTGACAGGCTGAGAAAATGAAGAAATAGAGAATAGAAGCTCAGGAAATTGGAAGAGATTACATGATGTTGTCTCAATTCAGATCTAAGCTTGGCATAAAGGAGACTAATGTATGAATTCAAAGAAATAACCAGATTTGAATAAAGGTAAAGTAGAAAAATCCAGGCCTTTTGTCTCTAAATTCAGGACACTAGTTCTTCAGTCCTGAATGGGTCTTAATACTGTTTCTGTCGGAAAAGGTCATAAATCTGAACTGCTAGTACTAAAAAGAAAAAACAAAATCTCCACAGCATGTCATTTCCTCAGATGGAGTCATCTTGCTCTGGAATTAGGGACACTGAGCAGAGGCTTTATTAATAGAAATTAAGGGGGAGAAAAAGTCATTTCTAACAGTAGGTCAATAGGAAGATGGCCAATAGCAGGAGCAGTTCCATGGCAGGATAGACATCAAGAGCCACAAGGAAAGAATTAGGCTCATGGCTTATGTTCAAAGCAGAGGACAGTAATGAAGGTGGGTATAGCTTTCAGGTCAGGTCTTGGGAAACTCCCTGATGTAAAACAGAAAAGTATTGACTGTAAGGACTCAAGGGAGAAATTGTAGAAGAGGAAATAGATTTTTGTGATCGAGTCTAACTTATTGATCCAGTTGATCCAGTTGGACTTGTTGATCCCTAACTTGTTAATCAAGTCCTGCTTCTCTTCACACTAGCTGAACAATCTTAGGCAAATCACTTCTTTCTGTGCTTTAGTTTCCTTTTAGGTTGCCTGGATGGTAGTAACAATATTAGCAAAACTAACAAAAACAATAATATCTAAAGATATATACCCATTGATTATGTGCTAAGCACTATTCATATTTTATTTTATTAGGAAGTTTTAAGTGCTTCACAACTCTGATTAATTCTGATTTTATGAAGTGTAACTGGAGATTTGAAAAGTGGTGGTATCAAGGGGTAACTTTGTGATTTATCCATTTTGAGACAAGTATCCTAGCCCAACTCTTACTTGTCACAATTAAGTCCTTCCTATACAGATATAGTATGTTTGCCAGATTCAAGTGCCTTCAGGATCCAAGGAGATGATAAAAATTTGTGAAGTGAATGCTTATAGGACTATATGGATTTTGGAAATAATGTCTGGTCATGCCTAGTCTGGCAAACACTCTTATTCAAGTAAATTTAAATCAATATAGTAATTAGGCAAAAATAAATCTACACACAAAGGCATCAAGTTTTTTATTTGATATAAATCTGCTTATCTATTTTTATCTAAGTCTGTTAGTTAATTTCCTTGTAAATCTCTGTAATGGATTCTTTTGATGACCCATTCTGACCTCTTTTACATTGATACCATCAATATAATGTAACAGACCTTGTTAGTGTAAACTACTAAAGATTTACACTAGCTTCCTATTCCAAAGAAATGTCCTCGGGCAAACAGGAGTTATGGTGCAGAGACAATGACTGAATGAGTAACAAAAGACTGACCCTTTTTGGCTCAAAAAGAGGACTAACTGACAGCCTAAGTCATGTTCCAGAGCTTCCCCGCAGGATCAAGATGAAGCAAGTCTCCACCTGAGAACTACATACTTGCTCAGCTTTTTACCACCTTACACTGGTCCCATTACTCCCCTTCTCTGGGCAACAGCCCTTTGGCAACTTGAACAGAATCCACATCTCAGGCTCTCATAAATTATCTAACTGAAGACAACATCATATTTTCCTCCGAGAATATATCTTCTTTCTATTATGGAGACTAAGCACATAAATAAAATACCTCTAAAATTAAAACAAACAAAGCTAAAACAAATAATCTGCATACTCAGTAAAAAAACAAACTTCAGAGGTAAAAAGAAGTTAATCATAATAGGTTATGCTAAAACTGGAGGGAAAATCCCACCTTCCCTTCCTACTTCAAAAATAAGTCATGGGATTGTGAAATGTTATCTTGGTCTGAACCTGAAATTGAGATTATTACAAAAATTCAGTGTCCAATTACTCATTGTACAAAATGGAGTAATGCATAAAACACATAAATAATCATAAGAGAAATTGTGGAGGAACAAAATGCACATAAATGTTAAGGTGAAGAAAAGAATAAGAAAGTTTAGAGAAAATTACGTTCATAAAGACAATTAATCTCATAATTGATAAACAGAGACCTCTAGTTCACCTGTAATTCCCTCCAGAGTGTTTCAAACTACATTAATTCTTAATAAACATAAATAACTATTATACCGACAATTCTTACTTCTAAGGCAAGTACTAGAATACCTGTCACATTTTGAATCATGTTTTGTTGCTATAATGTACAGAGACAAGATTAGGTGGCAAATTGATTTCTCAGTGTATTTACTGAAATTTTAAATTCTTTCCTATTGACATATCCTACAGGAGTGTGACCAAAATAATCTGGCTTTATAGAGACAGAGTCTATAAAGAATTTGATGTAGACTGTCTTTAGAAGGAATCTCTAATTTGCTACTTATATACATAACAGGACAACTTCGTGGTCAACTGTAGTAAGAAGAAAACACTAATGCCTGTACTTGTTAATATTTAATTGTACATAATTTGTTTTCCACAAATACTGCCTTATTGAAACATAGAAAAAAAACCACATCATATGGAATTTGATGCCACCTCTTTTCAATCATAGTGAAATGTCACTTCATACAGCATGCTTTGGAGTTAATAGGCATGAATTTGGTAAACTTATCATGCTAACATAGTACATCATTCATAATAAAAATATGCTTGCTAAATAATTAATTTCCTGGATTAAAAAAAAGTGGGATTATGCTTTTAAAAATCGAATAACATCAAATGGAAAGGCAAGTGTAGAATCTCCATATCCAGATATTTTGCAAGTTAATTTTATATTAATATGGCTTATTGTTGACTTGACTTTGTCAAAAGTAGAGTCAGATACTTAACTGAAGGATTTAAAACAAAATAACCTGAGGGTCAGAAATATCTACGTACCTGTCTTAACTTTCTAATAAGAAAAAAAACCTGTATTGAACTAAATAAGGAGAAAGTATAAATTTTACCTCTTAGATTTAAAAAAAAAAATTGGGGTGTAGATTTAGAAGTGTCAAGAAAAATGATAAAAGCTTTGAAATGGGACCAGTTGGCATAAGTTTAACTTCACTGGTTTTTTGCGGGGCTAGAGAAAGGAAACTCCAGTGTGAATTGATTAGTTTCCCCCACAAGTAGAGAGTTTATTAGGCAGTGGTTATCACTTATTCTCAATTTCCATGGAGAAGTTTTCAATGAACATGAAAGAGATTTACACTGGGTACATTTACGAAATACCTTTTTTTTTTTTTTTACAGCAGAGTGTCATGATAGCATCTCCAAAGAGAGAACAAACTATACATCTTACCAGAAAAAAAGAATGTCTATCAGCATACAGCAGTTGAACAAGATGGATTCTCAAATCTCTTTTACCTCAAGATTTTATATATGTATTTCCCCCCCAGAAATTATAGCAGAATGAACTGCATTAAGAGCTGTACCCACAGAAGATACAAGCAGGCAGTTTGCCACAGGCTCTTACTTCCATAGCTCTAACAGTTATTTTCTTTCTTGACCCTTTAGTTTGGAAAGAAGAAGGAGAAGGAGAAGGAGGAGAAGGAGAAGGAGAAGGAAAGAAAAGAAAAGAAAAGAAAAGAAAAGAAAAGAAAAGAAAAGAAAGAAAAGAAAAGAAAAGAGAAAAGAAAGAAAAGAAAAGAAAAGAAAAGAAAAGAAAAGAAAAGAAAGAAACAGTTATTTTCTTTCTTGACCCTTTAGTTTGGAAAGAAGAAGGAGAAGGAGAAGGAGGAGAAGGAGAAGGAGGAAAAGAAAAGAAAAGAAAAGAAAAGAAAAGAAAAGAAAAGAAAGAAAAACATAACTTTTTACTCTATCTCTGTAATACACAGTTTTTGTGTTATCTCAATAGACAGGAAACCCCTATATATGAACTCCCTTTTAATGCAGTAGTAGCTTGCCATAAAAATCAATGTGTTCTGTACTTGGTTATGAAGCTGTCAATAGAATTCCTTGTTGATTCATGATTTTTTTTTAATTTCATTATATGTTGGTCTTTTCATTAAAATTCAGCATCAAGACAAAGTTATTGTTTGTAGTGAAAGTTTGTAGTGAAGAGTGGAGGAGTGAAAGGAAAAGCATTTTCATAAATCAACAATGATCCTGGGGCAATCTTATGGAAATCTCCCTCCCACAACATGTTGATTTGAGTCTCAGATGAAATCCTGCAGGAGTAAATTATTCAACTTGAGAAAAACAAGTTTATTCTGAAAAGAAAAAAATAGTAAAATGGAAAGGAACACAGTTTATAGATTACTGTATGTGGCAAAAATATTTTCTTCTAATTGCCTCAAAATAAAAAATGTTTTATATTAATTGCCTCAAGAATTATTCATGATGCCTCTTGTCTGTTGGGTTATTTTTGTCTTATGTAAAAGTATAGCATTTCTTTCAGTGGTTCTCAAGACAGTGGAATGGAATGGATGCATATACTGGGGGAACTTTAGTCATCCTAGAACGCAAATCTTCTGATCTACGCTCTAATGGGGCTAAAGTCCCCTGATCTAGCAGAGAATGGGTAGGGTGGCATCATAATGAAATTGAAATAGTTAGAAATTCCTAATTTGCAGCTTCCTAGACAAATGTGGGCCACCAATGCTTTTGAAATCTATTGACAAAATCCATTCATATGATGGCAATTACATAATTACATATTCTTAAACAAACAAAAAAGTCGTGATTTGTAGTGTTTGCAATTTTCTGTGGTGTAAATATTCCCAACAATGTTGATTCTAGACTAAGAGTATATCACTGAACACTGGGGGGGAAATGTGCAGTAGCTTACTATTGTATTTTATTTGTAACATACTGAAACCTAGAATCTATATCCTCAAGAGTATAGATAATAGTAAGTTCATTTTTTAAAATAATTTATTTATTTATTTGACAGAGAGAGAGAGACAGCCAGTGAGAGGGAACACAAGCAGGGGGAGTGGGAGAGGAAGAAGCAGGCTCACAGTGGAGGAGCCTGATGCGGGGCTCAATCCCATAATGCCAGGATCACGCCCTGAGCCAAAGGCAGACACTTAATGACTGAGTCCCCCAGCCGCCCCAAGATAATAGTAAGTTCTAAGTTTGAGTTTTTTAATGATTTGCCCCATTAGAAATAAATAAAATGCACATCTATGCAATTAAATTTTTAACAGTTTGAAAATTCCTGAAAATTAATAAAAATTGGTTCTTATGAGCCAGGATGAATTAGTTCCATCAGACTATTAAATACAGTCACACTCTCATATATACATATACACGCACATACACATATACATATGTCTAATTTGAGCTGCTCCTGTATACACAAATTGTAGTAGTTAGCCCTACATCTAAAGTCTGTAATGTCAACTACTTTAGGGATAATCTGGCGATGAAGATGGAAAAAAAAATGGGTCAATACAAAATAGTATTTGCTTTGGGAGCCTTTCTTGAAAGCTTAAGGGATTGTCCTTAAGGCACTTATTGAGACTCAGAGAACTAAATTTCCAAATCTCTGCTGCTTGCTGCCATCTGAAAC
Source organism: Ailuropoda melanoleuca (assembly GCF_002007445.2). Lineage (NCBI taxonomy): Eukaryota > Metazoa > Chordata > Mammalia > Carnivora > Ursidae > Ailuropoda > Ailuropoda melanoleuca. Next base: position 99,031,435 of record NC_048221.1, read on the forward strand.
TAAATTTAGGGTACCTGAGTATACATGACAAAAATAATACTCTTAATTCTTAGATGATCCTTCTGTCCCAAATTCCCAGCTGGGTTATATCTGGTGTGAGGTGGTAAAACTCTTGGCAAGTGTCCTTTTAACCTAATCATGTTTTTTTTTTTTCCTATGAAAATAATCCTCCTTGTTTGTTCCCTTTCCACTTGGCCTTCTGCCTTGAAATGCGCAGGGGAGGAAGAGGATTTCCATATTTTCCCATCCCAGTAAGAGATGGCGTAACATTACATATTAAACAGAAGGAATAAATTTTGACTCCATTTTCTTTCCTTTCTTTTTTTTTTAAATGAAAACTCCATCTGAAAGTACAATGGCTCCAGTGTTCTCTGTGACCCGAATGCCACTTATGAAGTTAAATTTAAGGAAGGAAAATGGCATAAAAATAACTCATATTTTTTTTCTTCATTATATATGTATAGAAAGGCAAGGATCAGAAAAGTGAAGCAAGCAGCCCAAGGTTAAATAAAATATAATAAATGCCAATGTTTGAACCAGGGATGCCCGGCTCTACAGCTCATCCTCCCACTAGCTTCTCTTAACTTAGTTCTGTATTAAATCTCAAAATTAAATGAACACTGAGGGTTTTAATTGTATGAACTTGAAGTATTAGTTTCCAAGGGGCGCCTGGGTGGCAGAGCGGTTAAGCGTCTGCCTTCGGCTCAGGGCGTGATCCCGGCGTTATGGGATCGAGCCCCACGTCAGGCTCCTCTGCTATGAGCCTGCTTCTTCCTCTCCCACTCCCCCTGCTTGTGTTCCCTCTCTCGCTGGCTGTCTCTATCTCTGTCTTATAAATAAATAAAAAATCTTTAAAAAAAAAAATTATTAAAAAAGAAATATTAGTTTCCAAATACTCCTCTATTTCAAAGAGTCTCGATGAAATCTCAAACAAAGGTATTACAGTTAGCTGTCAAGGGAGAAACACTATGGGAAAAGACCAATGATGCTAATGATAAATCAAATAATTAAAATGAATTCACTGACCAAAAAGTCAGACAATTTAACAGTTGTTTATAAGAATATTTCCACTATTTCATTATCTAACTAAATCAAAATTGTGCAAACTAGATGTAGAGACATGGTCTAAGACAGTCTTTTCAAAAGTTTTAGAACATGGTCCAGAGTGGGTAAAAAAAGAAAATGAAACAACGTTATGTCATGACAGAGTACATAGACACACTAAAACAAGCAAACAAACAAATGAAAGTGTTCCAAGCAATGCATACTCTTGTTAGGTAAAACTTCCTCTGTTTGATCTATTCTACTTAATTAATTTGACAATATTGTTCTGAACCACTAAACTGAAGTAGGCTTCATGCCTACTAATAGATTACAACCCACAGTTTGAAAATTATTTATGTAAGATATACAACACTGCCTAGCCTCGGTAAAATTTTCTACCCTATCTTTGAATCTTGTCATTTCATCAAATCACAGAAAAAGAGATGAAGAAATTCTAGAAATTACCTAGTGTCACTTCCCTGTTTCTTCATTCACACCTAAATATAGTATTGTTTGTTTATATTCTTCCTAAGGAATCACTAAATTCATTCTAATTTTTGGTAGCTTTTACTGATATGCTTTCTTCATTTTATTGGACAGAAATGTTACTTTGAAACTTTCACTCTCTCATCCTTGATCTGGATTCTGGGGTCCCATACAACTCTTCTTTTCCTTTCCTGCAGGACACCTTAAATATTTGAAGAAGTCTTTCCTGTGTCACCTCATTTATTTCTTCAAGAATATAAACACCCAGTTATTTAGTATCTTGCATTTGACACAGTCTTGAGTATCTGCATTCTCCTGGCCACTCCTCCTGGAGTTCACTCTAACTCATTTATGTTCCAGTTAAAGCAGTTTGCACAGAACTGAGCACCATTCTGAAGGGTTGTCTCTCACTAACTCCCTTTTACTTTAACTCTCCTAAGATCCAAAACATTTATTCATATATTCCTTTCATATCCTCTTCATCTACTTCCTTTTTTTATGTGTGAAAAATTTATTATGGGACATAAAATGCAGACTTCAACTATGAATTTAGAATTGATCTTCGAAGTTATTTTCAAATACTGCATGCAAAAAGAATCCCTAGCTCACAGTTGTTAGATCATGTCAGCCAACACCCAATCTTTCTCCAAAACACATGACTCAATAGGATCTGTTTATTATAGACCTGCTGAGATTGGCTTTGGTATTTTTTTAGGTTGAAAGCTAAAACTAGTAAGGTATCATTTTCTGTTAATTGAAGCTTTTTATTGTAGCTGAAAATCTAGTATAGTGACCTCCAAGTTTCTTCTCTCCTTAAAAAGAGTTCAGAAACTCTCATCTACTTAATTACTCTATTTTTGGGTTTAAAAAAGTTTGGACAAAATGGATCTATTGGGGTAGAATGGTATTGCAGGGGAAATTGAATTGCTAGATCATTATAAGAATTGAAAAAAAATTTGGGGCAGCTGGGTGGCTCAGTCGTTAAGCATCTACCTTCGGTTCAGGGCGCGATCCCAGGGTCCTGGGATCAAGCCCCGCATCAGGCTCCCAGCGGAGCAGGGAGCCTGCTTCTTCCTCTCCCACTCCCCCTGCTTGTGTTCCCTCTCTCACTGGCTGTCTCTCTCTCTGTCAAATAAATGGAAAAAAAAAGAATTAAAAAAAATAAGATAAGATGATATTAGCTTAAAAGGACTAATCAAATTTTAGTGAGCTAAAAGTAGAGCTGAATTGTATGACATTTTTTCCATTCATTTAACACCTATTTTTTGAGTACTTAGTTGTGTGTTTTTTTTTGTTTTTCATTTCAGCCAAATTATTTTTTGTATTAGAACTTGCTTACTATTGGAGGAGTAAAAGATATCACCATTCTCAGATAACTTTCTCCAATTTTGAAGCCTTTATTTTATTAATCCATACTTGTCTGAGGTCACCATTATGTTATTCTTTTTCTACGAAGTGAATTTTAACTTGAGATAGCTTGAAACACTTTCTTCTTTCTACTAGCCAAAATTAGCTACAAGATTGCACTCTTCCAATGCCTTTTCCAAACTCATTTTTTTTGCCCCAACTGTCAGTTTCACATGCCATAATTTAAATGTCAGGAGTTACTGGGTTCAAACAGAACAATTAATGGTCACTTTCTTTTATGTCTTTCCTGATGTGAGAATAGAAGTGCCCCTTGTTTAATCCAAGTTATTAAAGCAACTTCAGATGTAGTCTTCCAATTTAAATCCCATGCCTCTTCTCCTGTCGTCCCTTCCTTTCTAAAATACCCAACACCCCATATCATTATCTTATTCTGATATTAGTCTACCAAATTTTGAGCTTTGAAAATTCGTTTCCTTTTTTAAAAAATATTTTTATTTATTTGAGAGAGAGAGCGAGACAGCAAATGAGAGCTCAAGCAGAGGGGTGAGGCAGAGGGGAAAGACAGAGGGGAGAGGCAGAAGCAGACTTCCTACTGAGTAGGGACCCGGATGCAGGGCTGGATCCCAAGACCCTGCGACCATGACCTGAGCTGAAGGAAGATGTTTAACCAACTGAGTCACCCAGGTGCCCCATTTCTCTTCCTTTTTAATAGCTCATCACATCATAATCCTAGTCTGCAGTATTATTTTTTCCCTCTCTTTCTCTCTCTCTCCCTTTCATTGATATTGGTCATAGTTTTTTTGGAAGATGGCTAAAGAACAGACCAGAGGCTATAACTTGTTGGTCTCCTATCCTGGAACTACCAATCATCCACTAACTGACCAAACCACACTTAAGCTATTTGGTTCTCTCCCAAGAGTGCAGTGACTCTGGGATAGAGCATAAAATATTGTCTCTGCCTATACAAAGTATGTAAAAGTAATTCAAACAGCAAAGTCGATGGACTACTCAAAACACTATTTTAAAGAATTCCAGCACATAAAACTTGAATTCTAGCTATTGAATCCTTATTACACAATGGACCATGATTCTTAGATTACATATGGGGGACCTGGGTGACTCAGTCAGTTGAACATCCCTCTCTTGATTTCGGCTCAGGTCATGATCTTGGGGTCGTGGGAGTGAGCCCTGTTTCGGGCTCTGTGCTCAGAGTGGAATCTACTTGATATTCTCTCTTTCCCTCTCACTCTGACCCTCCCCACCTGCAGTCTCTCTCACTTTTTCTCTCTCTCTTTCAAATAAATAAAATCTTAAAAAAAAGATTATATATAATAATCCACACTTTTGTGTGCCTATTTGATCTCATATCCATTTAATGTACTTCCCCTGTTCTGCCCCATATATTCTGACCTGTAAACTACATTTGCCTGGTACCTTTGTGTATTCTCTTTTAAGTTAGATTTTATAAATGAGAGATACTAGCAAGACTGGAAGACAGGAATGTCATGCCCTCACTCTCTGTTTTGGGCTGAATCTCTCACATTGTCTATAATTTCACTGCGGTTTCAATCCCCCATGAACAGCCCTTCCTTTCATGGACATGGTTCTCATTGGAAGTCCCCACTGTTGTTTCAACTCCTTCCAAGCTAAGGCTTCAGGTTCTAGTAATACCTTTTTCCCTTACCTCTGGAAAGGTAAGAGCTAATATTGATAATCTTGAATCACTTTCTCACCTTTTTGTGATATTGATCTCATAAGATTTATATATAAACCTCCAATGTCCTAATCCTTATACCAGCTGAGTAGGCACATGCATTAAAGAATGTAGACCCTTTAAATTTCCCCAATTACGTCAACTCTACAAGGGTTCTCCTAAGTATGTCCTGGTCAATTCAAATGTATTATAGTAAAATTCAGCTGAAGTCCCTCCGCCACTGATGTGGGAAAACCTTGATCATGTGCTGTACCTCTGGGCCAAATTGGCATTTCTGGACTGGTTTTGGTCCACCTTAGTGCTCTAAATTTTGGTAAATAAGGAAACAACAGTTTGGAAGTGGAAAGTAGAAAGTTCAATCAAGGACACCAGTGAGGTTTCACTTTGTTTTGTTTTTTGTGTTTCCCCTAGCTGGAACCTGCCTTGTCTGCTCTGGGCTGTAGCAGGCCTGACCAACCACAGGTCGAGTCTCCAGAGTCTCCAAGGATGCCGATGATTTTTTAGGCTTCCAAGAACCTCCGTTTTATTTCCTGCTTTTGACTTTAATATCCTACATTGCCAAATAGCTAAAGAAATGCATGTGATATTTCTTATCCTAGTTAACACCCCATTTCCTAGAGACTGTTAGCTTCTAGTGGCCCTTATCTCTTGATTCTTATATACCCCTCTGTTCTGACACTTGTACAGGATGTCACCAGATCACTACCAAACTGCCCTGATGTTGGTGCAGACCACTTTGTCCTGGAAGCAACAATCTGCACTATACTCCATCAACTTTTCCAGCCACAGTCTTGTTTTGCAATCATTAAGACAATATAAATTATAACTGAAAAATGCTAAACCTTTAAGTGAAATTTAAGCCTTCACTTAAAATATATTAAGCAAAATCATGCAAAGTAAAATTTACATTATTATTACCAAATAGATGAAATACAGAGCCTAATTGTAACCAACATCTACAACTGTTGATCTTGCTTTGAAAAGCAATTCTTACTTAAAAAATTAAATTGGCTACTGTTTCTAAGCAGCAGATGAGTAGGTTTGGATCTAATTTTCTGCTACTGCTGAGTTTAATCTCACGATGTCCTAATTTACCTCTTCATTCTCTCCTTCCATTGTGTCTTTCAGATTTACCATGACAACTGCTTTTCTATTCACTTCCTCAGTAGTTTCTTTTATCTCATAATTTAGAATCCCCTTTGCTTTGCCTAATCATGTTTTCATCCTCAGAGGAAAAGTTATGTATTTAACCTTATATATTCCTTTGACTCTTAGAAGTACCATGAGAGCGTCACTTTCCAGAAAATGTCAACGATTTTTATTTTAGTTCCTGAATGTTAAAACAACATTCCCATCTCTGGGATGCCTTAGAGAGGAACCAAGATAAGGGATCAAATAGCTGTGGTAGATTAAAGATGGCCTCAAATTCATTGTCGTTTCCACAACTGAAAGGATCTAATTTCCTTGCTTTGAATCTGGGTTGATTCTACAGACTTCCTTGACCATATACTAGAGCAGGAATGTTACTCTGAGACTTCTAAGGCTGAATCAAAAAAAGCCTAACAGAAGCTGCCTAGGTTTCTGGGAACACTTGTTCTTGGAGCACTCAGCCACCATGTAAGAAGTCTAGCTACCCTGTTGTGAGACAAAATAGCAGGCCCAGAGATTATATAGAGGAAAAAAGCTGTGTCGGTCTTCAAGTCATCTCTGCTAAAGTACAGACACAAGCTAAGTACCATTGAGCGACTCCTATCAATAGTATGCTGGAGAGAAAAGATCCCCCTTCAGAACGTTCCCTGCTGTTACAAAGTCACAACATAATAAGATATATTAAATGATTGTTGTTTTAGGCCACTAGTTTCGAAGATAGTTTGTTATGCAGCCATAGATACCTGGAACATAATTCAACATCAAATGTATTTGCTGAGCTCATTCGTCAGATGACCAATGACAATAACAAGATTGCTGTGAAACCACTTATTACCTACAATCATGATGCAGGTTATATTTGGTATTTAATAACTCAAAATATTGTGGAATCTGAGACAAATTATCTTGAAGTATCCAAATTACTAAACATTTAAGTTTAAGGCACCTTATATTAATATCATTCTGTTTTATAATCATTATGAATTTAAGAGTCTTTTTTGATTACCCCCCCTTTCTTTAACCCTTTCTTCTCCTACTGATCTTCCTACTTCTTATGTTCCATAGATGAGAGAAACCATATGATAATTGTCTTTCTCTGCTTGACTTATTTCACTTAGCATCGGAAGGGGGAATGAAGCATGAGAGACTATGGACTCTGAGAAACAAACAGAGGGCTTCAGAGGGGAGGCGGGTGGGGGAATGGGATAGGCTGGTGATGGGTAGTAAGGAGGGCACGTATTGCATGGTGCACTGGGTGTTATACGCAACTAATGAATCATGGAACTTTACATCAAAAACCAGGGATGTACTGTATGGTGACTAACATAATATAATAAAAAATATTATTATAAAAAAAGAGTGTGTTTGGAAATCAACAAGTAGTAGATTAGGACTAAGGAACAACTATGTTTAGAGTGAAAGTAAATATATTCAAAAACTCCAACTTCCATTCAAAATCTCCCCAAGGAACCAATGTGGGGTTGTGCGTGCGTGTGTATGTGTGTGTGTGTGTGTGTAATCTATGTCTACATTTATTGATTGATTGATTTTGTTGATGAGTGGGTTAATTTGAAGCCAAGACAAAATCACAATCTCACTAGGTCTTAGGTTCTCTGGAAATATAAAGTTTTTCACATCCTTTCATTTTTAATTTTAATGACTGCATCTGCCGATTCAACAACATCTGCTGGCATAGACTGTGAGTCTCTGTGAGGCAGTACAAATGATAACGGGATAGCCATTAGTGCCAAGGCAACCCTCTCACACCCTGAGGACATCACTGATGCTTCTTTTTGTTTTTGTTTTGTTTTGAGTACATATACACCTAAGAAACATAGGGCTGTCACTGTAGACTACTGCTAAAAAAGGCTTAATTCAATAGTTAGAGCTTTCATAGAATCAGGAAAAGAAAAATAAAGAAAGCTTATTTATGCTAAATGTGTTTGGTACAAATCAAAATTGAATTGTAAATAGGGCTTCCAGCAACCTAACAAAGAAGCCTAATGCTTTTTCCTTCCATCACCTATGTCTTTACTCTACCTTTCTAACCACTATTACCATCTATACTCTTGAAAATAACAAACCACCAACCAAACAAACCTTGTTTTGCAGGTGAGCACTGTGGCACTAATTTTAAATATTCTTCTTCTACTCTATAAAAAAGAAATTGAAATAAGCAAAACATGAAACATTATATTATTTTACCATCAGCATTTAAGAATTTCTGACCATAATTTTTGTGAAATTAGCAAATATCTCTGACATCTACATGCTCCGTTAAAATGTGTTTAGTTTTTCTATTTTTTTTTTCAAAATCAATCTGTTTGGTTTCTCAATGTGAGAAATGTATGAGCTTTTAAAACACAGACATTAAACAATTTTAAATACTATTATAATAAAATGACATTTAAAAGATACAAGTTGAAATAAAAAAAAAGTCAACAGATTCTAATCCCTGGATGAAACAATTGGATTCTAATGCAAGGATCAGGTATATGGGCACAAAAACATAAAATCTTCACTTCTCTAAAAGGGGAACTTGAATAGTTGTTCCTGGTCGAGTCTCTCTAAAATTTCATTGAAAAGACCTATGAAAATATTAGAAATATAAAATAACCTTCCCTACAACTCATTAAATACAACAACTCATCACGAAATGACAAATTTGATAACAAGATATTGAATAAATTCCATACTCATTGTATGGTAATTAAGGAAAACTTATCAGTCCCCATGATATTAAACAGATCACTTACAAAAGTAACAAGGGTTGCTTGCATCTCCCATTTTGCCTATACACATGTTGAAGATTCCTGGGAGCCTGTCATGGCACTATCAAAGAAACTGAATTTCTGTGTCTCTTGAATAAGGAGTCAGAATTTAGTTTCCTTCTCCCTGTTCCATGCCCAACCCCCTCTATCCCTCTTAGAATATGGTCTCTTGTTTTAAAATAGTGCTGCCCTCAAAACTACCAATATAAAGGACCCTAAAGTAGTTTTGGAAACTCTTTGGGAAGAGCAAAGAGTGGATGTTTTTGATGATTTTTAAAATTGTTTATATTAAAACAAAAATAAAAACAACAACAAAATCAGGACATGGAGATGAGAGAGATTTCCATTTCTGGAGTATAGAGGATCACTAGGGGGAAAAAAAAAAAACACTTAAAACCCAGAAATTAACCTGAGGGTTGTAATCATCAATTTACTGCTTCATAATTGGGGACCAAGATAACAATGAAAGATGAATTTAAAGAATTAAAATAATAACGATAAGTTTGAACCCAGAGCCCTGGGAATAAACACTGCAGAACCAGGAAAACTCTTCTGTGAAGATTCAAAATAATATGTCTCAGAAATTATCTGCTGGAAGATACCATGTAAATTTCACAAACAGAGACAATGAGATAATAGAAGGAAATTGTAAGGAATCAAAATAATGGTTAATTAGAGAGTACCTCTTATAGTGAAGGATACATAGTTCAATAAAAGGAGGATTAATCTAGAGTATATGAAACCAGAGTGAGCCATTACTGAAGAAAATAATTTGTTGAATAGAAAAGAAGAAAAAAATTAAAAGTAGTTCTTAAAGGAAATAACTCATTAGAGAAGAAAAAAATAACTCGAACAAGAAATAAATAAGAGAAGAAAGTCCCTGGCACGACAAACTTAGGTTTTCAGATTAAAAATTTTGAGTGTCAGATGAACTAACTTAAAAAGTATCCAGCTGTATCTTGATGAGATTTATGAACTCATATGATATAAAGAAAAATATATAATCTGTACAAAGAGAAGAGTTGATGTATAAAAGAAAAAAAACATTAGCATAGGAGTCAACTTCTCATCCACAATACTAAAAACTAGACGTCAGCGGAATTTACAGACCTCAGAAAAATAGCAGACTATATATTCTGAAAACTTTTTCCAGCTACAGAACACCTAAAAATGCTGGATAAAATACTGCAATCATTCTCTTTCCACACAAATACAAGCACACAGGTTTGGGTATTTAAAAAAGTAAGGGAAAACCAGCCAGTGTAACCTTAGCATGAACTATGAGTTGCCCAGAAGATACTTGCTGACAAAAATCCTTGCGCCAACAAAAACCTGGTAAATGGGACTGACATTTTTGAGGACACTGCAATGCTTTCAGTGCACCATGAAAAAGGTTAGAAAATACTTTTTCTCTTGCAAAATCATGTTTCTTGGCTGTACATTTGGATGGAAAATAAAGGGTTTCCCATAACAATTTGTACCCATAGCCTTGCCCTATGTATATTTAGGATTTGAAAGTATGTTATCTCTATGATCTGAAAACCATGAGCTCAGAAATCATTTTAAGGTGCTCCCTTCTTAGCAGTTCTCCAATCTACCAGGAAAAAGCAACTAAAAATTCTCTCTGGAGGAACATAGCTTAAACCCAGACTTACGAGGTCACCCAAATGTGAAAACAGATCCCTGAATAAAGAAATGTGCATGGACACATCAGAAAATAAACATAAATAAATATTTGAATTAGACCCATGAGTATTTCAGATATAGATAAATATCTATATAGATAAAGATACTGTCAGAAAGAAATATAAAATAAGTAAATATGAAAGTTAATGAAATGAAAGGGGGACTAAAAACAAAAGCAAATAATTAGAAACTATAAAAGTGGGGAGGTAAATATGAATAAGGAGGTACAGATTTTAAAATATTGTTTTTAAATTAAAAATTAATAAGTTAATTAAAGGGAAGATTAGAAACAACTGAATATAGAATTAGCACATTAGAAAATAGATCTGAAGAAATTATCCATTTAAATGTAAGAGAAACTAAGAGATACTGTGGTGAGGGTGGATTGGGGGTTAGAAAGTGTATTGTACTTTACAAGGCAGAGGTTTCTGGATCATATTCAAGCAACAAAGTGAGCACCAACTTCAGAGAGGTGTGGGCCTTGTCTGATGCACGTATGACTGAGAGGAATCTGGAGATTGCAGCTATTTCAGAGAATTAAACCAAGTATCCCCACCCTACCTTCTAAGGGCCTTGACTATGGTGCATCAGATAAGCCAGAATTGAGAATTCAGCCTTCTCAGGAACTGTGCTATTCTTACATTTAATCCCCGGGCTTTATCCTTGACTTTTTCTGCCTTAGCCTGCAGACAAACCCTGGCTTTCAAAATATGTCATTTTCAATTAGTGAGTCATCACCTTCAGTTTTTCATTAAACATACCTATAGCACCCAACAAGAATCATACAATTCTACAATCCTTTTTAAAATATATTTTTTTTCCCCAAATCACAAGATACCTGAGATATTGGAGCACCATCACACTCCTGGATCAGTACTCTGTTAGTGTTTACCCTTGGAAAAGATTCAGTAATTACACTGAAACAGCATTCCAGGGGTTATCAATTCTCAGTAATTATCAATTCTCTACCTACTACCATTGATGGGTATCCTCATTGTCAACCAGCCAACGGATAAACATGATGTGTAGGACCACTTTTGAAAAATAAACTCGATTATTTAGTAGTTTAAGATTTAATAGTTTAAGATTTACAGAAACGGGCACCTGGGTGGCACAGCAGTTAAGCGTCTGCCTTCAGCTCAGGGCGTGATCCCAGCGTTCTGGGATCAAGCCCCACA
>NC_048221.1:99042930-99250309 GCF_002007445.2 Ailuropoda melanoleuca
ACGCCGGGATCACGCCCTGAGCCGAAGGCAGACGCTTAACCGCTGTGCCACCCAGGCGCCCCCTCTTTTCATTCTCTTTACAGTATCTTTCTCAGGACATTTTAATTATAATGAAGGCAAAGTTGCCATTCTTTTCTCTCTTAGATTTTGTTTTTGATATTGTATTTAATGACTCATTGCCAAATTCAAGTCACTTACATTTTCTGCTACCTTTTCTTATAACGTTTCATAGTTTTGAGTTTCACATTTAGGTCAAGTGTGCATTTTTAATTAGTTTATGTGGAATAATAATCTATCTGGATCATTCTTCTGGTTTTTTTTTTTTTTTTTTTTTTTTTTTTTTTTTTTTTTTTGCATATGGGCATCGAATAGTTTCAGAGCAATTCGTTGAAAAGCCTATCCTTTTTCCTTTGAATTGCCTTTACTCCATTATGAAAAATCAGATAACTATATTTATAATATATTCTATGCTATCTATCACATCCATTTGTCAATGTGTCTATTTTTCTCTAAAACTGCACTCTTTCCATTTCTATACTTTAGTCAGTTATTTTCATCCTCGTTCTTTTTCAGCATTGTGTTGACTATTTTGAGTGTTTCTCGTTTTCATATAAACTTTAGTTAGCATCAATTTGTTGATACCCACAAAATAGCTTACTGGAATTATAGTTAGCATTGTGTTGAATCTATAAATCAAGTGGGGAAGAATTGACATATTAAAGATACTGATTATCCTGATCTGGGAACATAACTTGCTGTAGTTATTTATTAGATCTGGAAGATTTTTGTCAATTCTTTGGCATTTTCTACATAGACTATAATGATGTTATCCATGAACTAAGACTGTTTTACTTTTTATTACCAATATGTATTTCTTATTTCCTTTATTCATCTTGTTGTACTGATGGTGTCTATAACTCTGAGTATAAGAGTGTTGATAGGGTACATCCTGCCTTGTTTCTGAAGGAAGAAAGGAAAAAAAATCCAGTTTCTCATCATTAAGTATGATGGTAATGGTATATTTTTTCACAGGTATTCTTAATGAAGTTGAGCAAGTTTCCCTCTATTACTAGTTTGCTAAGTTTTTTGTTTGATATTATGAATGACTTCTTGGATTTTGTTAAATGCTAACTATGGCTTCTTAATAACATTATTCACTAAATTATTTTTTTAATTTTTAAATTTAAATTCAGTTTAATTAACACATACCGTATTATTAGCTTCAGAGGTAGAATTTAGTGATTCATCACTTACATATAACACATAGTGCTCATTACATCAAGTGCCCTCTTTAATGCCCATCATCCAATTACCCCATCCTCCCACCCACCTCCCCTCCAGCAACCCTGTTTCTTTCCTAGTTAAGAGTCTCTTATGGTTTGCCCTCCTTTCTGTTCTCGTCTTATTTTATTTTTCCTTCCCTTCCCCTATGTTAATCTGTTTTGTTTCTTAAATTCCACATATGAGTGAAATCATTTGGTATTCGTCTTCCTCTGTGACTGGCTGACTTAGTTTAGCATAATACCCTCTAGTTCCACCCATGTTGTTGCAAATGGCCAGGTTTCATTTTTGATGGCTGAGTAATATTTCACTGTAAATATATACTACCTCTTCCTTATCTATTCATCTGTCAGTGGACATCCGGGCTCTTTCCATATTTTGGCTACTATAGACACTGCTGCTGTAAACATTGGGGTGCATGTGCCCCTTCAAATCACTATATTTGTAACCTTTGGATAAATACCTAGTAATGCCTTTGCTGGATCTTAGGGTAGTTCTATTTTTAACTTTTTGGGGAACCTCCATACTGTTTTCCAGAGTGGCTACACCAGTTTGCATCCTAACCAACGGTGTAAGAGTGTTCTCCTTTCTCTGCATCCTTGCCAACATCTGTTGCTTCCTGTCCTGTTAATTTTACACATTGTAACTGGTATAAGGTGGTATCTCATTGTGGTTTTGATTTGCATTTCCCTGATGACAAGTGATGTTGAGCATTTTTTCATGTGTCTGTTGGCCATTTGACTGTCTTCTTTGGAGAAATGTCTGTTCATGTTTTCTGCTCATTTCTTGACTGGAGTTTTTTGGTTTTGGGTGTTGACTTTGGTAAGTTCTTTATAGATTTTGAATACTAGCCCTTTATCTGTTAAGATACTTGCAAATGTCTTCTCCCATTCCATAGGGTGCCTTTTAGTTTTCTTGACTATTTCCTTTGCTGTGCAAGAGTTTTTATCTTGATGAAGTCCCAATAGTTCATTTCTGCTTTTGATTCCCTTGACTTTGGAGACCTGTCTAGCAAGAAGTTGCTGTGGCTGAGGTCAAAGAGGTTGCTGTCTGTGCTCTCCTCTAGGATTTTGATTGATTTCTGTCACAAAGTTAGGTCTTTAGTCTATTTTGAATTTATTTATTTATTTATTTATTTATTTATTTATTTATTTATTGTATGGTGTAAGAAAGTGGTCCACTTTAATTCTTCTGTGATGTGGCTGTCTAATTTCCCAACCCCATTTGTTGAAGAGACTGTCTTTTTTCCATTGGATAGTCTTTCCTGCTTTGTCAAAGATTAGTTGACCATAGAGTTGAGGGTCCATTTCTGGGTTCTCTGTTCTGTTCCCTTGATCTATGTGTCTGCTTTTGTGCCAGTACCATACTGTCTTGATGATTACAGCTTTATAATAGAGCTTGAAGTCTGGCATTGTGATGCCTCCAGCTTTGGTTTTCTTTTTCAACATTACCTTAGGTATTCAGGGTCTTTTCTGGTTCCATACAAATTTTAGGATTGTTCCAGCTCTGTGAAAAATGCTGATGGCATTTTGAAAGGAATTACAATGCATGTGTAGATTGCTTTGGGTAGCATAGACATTTTAACAATATTTGTTTTTCCAATCCATAAGCAGGGAATGTTTTTCCACTTCTTTGTGTCTTCCTCAATTTCTTTCATAAGTGTTCTATAGTTTTCAGAGTATAGATCCTTTACCTCTTTTTAGGTTTATTCCCAGGTATCTTATGGTTTTGGGTGCAATCATAAATGGTATCAATTCCTTGATTTCTCTTTCTTCTGCTTCATTGTTAGTGTATAGAAATGCAACTGACTTCTGTGCATTGATTTTATATCCTGGGTTCACTAAATTATTATATTTACTAAAGAGTAGTTTACTGAAGTTACTACCCAGTGAACTAGGATATGAACAGTAAGTATTATACGCAAGGATTTAAAAGGAAGTGGTGTCTCATTTATGTTATATAATATTATTGCCTGCATATACAAATGGAGACAAAATAAAAGGAAGCATGAAATAATGAAGAAATCAAAATATAAAAAATACTACAGAATATGGAGAAGAGAGGTTTAGTGACACCATCTGGGTAATAGCTTTCTAAGAAGGAAAGAAATGTAAATTAAAATTTGTAATATCAGAAGACATTATGGTGATAAATTTCTCAGAATTAAGGCAGATAGAAAGCTTCAGATTGAACATGCTCATAGAATCATAAATAGGAAAGATACAGTGAAAGCTAACCTAGACATATTACACTGTCCTTAGAGATTGTGATTAAGTTTAAAGAAAAAATATAGATTACAGAATAAAAATCCAGTTTATGTCAGAGTTTTGAAAACTATATTAGATACAAGAAGATAATGAAATATTTTTTTAAATATTCAAAGAAAAATAAATTATTTGGTTCTATACTTAGTCAAATCACCATTCAACTGTGATGGTCTACCTAAAATAACCAGAAGTATTTAACCCTCAGAATCTTTACCAAACAAAGACTCACATTAAAAATATATAATAACTTATTCAACCATTAAAAAGAAAGAATAATTAGAAGACTCTAAAAGATATGAGATGTAAAGCTGAACAAATACTTGGTAAGTTTTTTTTTTTTTTTGTCAAAAGAAAAAGAAAAGAAAAAAAGAAAAATACACAAAGAAATGTTACTTAAAAAAAGAAAAAAAAAAGGCGGCAAATCCATAAAACCTAAAATCGAAATTTAGAAAGTAATAAAATAATGGGATGCTGTGATTTTATTAAATTAACATTTGTTAAAGGGGAGCCCGGGAGGCACAGTCAGTTGAATATCTGACTCTTGGTTTCCGTTCAGGTGGTGATCTCAGAGTTTGAAATTGAGCCCCACATCGGTTCTGTGCTCAGCATGGAGTCTGCTTAGATTGCTCTCTCCCTCTGCATCTCCCCTCTCTTTCTAAAATAAATAAAACTTTAAAAAAAAAATCTGTAATTTAACATTTGTTAAGTAGACCCCCAGGTGGAATGTTGGATGTCAAGCCATGGTTCAACAAAGATCCAAGGGAAAATAATATAGAAAAATTTATTACTCACAGATCATGGAGGAAGTGCACGGCAAGCCTCAAGGGGTAACACAGGGACATCAGGGAAGGGTGCAGGCAGAGTGCAGGCATCAGGGTAGGGTCCATGGGCAGAGTGCTTCTGGGGTTCCAGAGTTAAGGTCAGATTAGTCAATTCAAACCAAAAAGATCTGGGATTTTGATAAGCTCCACAGCATCTTATCTATGGAGTATCACACGAAGCATTGGGGAAGTCATAACGGGAACTTAAACTTATGACTATGCTGACTGTTATCTGACAAGAGGGGCTAATACCAATTCAAGGCCCCTGTAGGCCCTCAGTCACACAGAATAGATATAGAGGCAGCAATATTACACAGTTGTTTAAACTCTCAACATGGGAATTTAGGGGAGGCATGGAATGGTGCTGAAAAATTGTGACCTAATTGTAAATTATTGGAGAGACTGTATCACTTACAAGTCTAGGGATAGTCTATCCTTCATTGTAGCTGACAATTACCACTGAGTCTTTCCCTTTAATTTCTCAATGACTTCAGTTTCTAGATCACTTCAAATCTTTCTAATACGACTCCTTATCCATCTAATATGACTCTAATATGACTCCTTATATGTCTTAATTCTCCATGACTTTGATATACACATGGCTGATTCTCCCAATATTCTGGCATCTCATTTCCTTTAACTCTCCTTCAGTGGTCTTGTCCATCAACCAGTCTCACCTGCAAATTCCATGGCCATACTGTACAATTCTTCTTTGCCAGTAACTGCAATCCTTCCATAAATTTCATTTGCTACATTTTCTCATGACCACAAACCCACACATCACTTTCTCACTCCCTCAACTACCTGACTCCACAGTTCTTTGCACACTAACACATTCAATCTATTTATTCTTTCACCATCCTGACTCTTCCCTTCTTACCCATCTAAAATTCCATGATTATCAAATCACTTCCTTGCAAATATCCTCAGTTTCCCCACCCTCAGATTGACTCCTGCATCATCATGCTCACTTGCTAAAATCACCCCTGATTAAATATAATTCAGCCTACTCCACACCCACACCCATGCAACCAAATGTGGCTGTAGAAAGGAAAAGACAAGCCCTACTTCAATCATGACCATTATCATCAAGTGGTCTTTAAATGCTGTACGATGATTACACTGTATTTTTCTAACCATATATTCCACCATTTCCCTAGATAACTATGTCTAACCTAAGACCTATGACATATCTTTCCCTATGCTTACTCTTAGCTGATGAACTTTTCCCATTTCAATGAAAAAAAAATTAAGCAATCAGAAGCAAACTTCCACAAACTCCCACAACTTCTTTTCCCAACCCTCCACCATCTGCACCCGTATTATCTACCTTCCCACCTGTTACTATAGTGAACCATCTGTGCTCTATATGAAGCCAATCTCTCCACTTGCATACTAGATCTCATCCCTTCTCAGTTACTTAAGGAAGTGGCTCCAAGGATTTTTCCCTCTCCTGCTTTGTTCATCTTTCCTCTTCATCATTTCTTTCAACATAGAAATATATTATCTCACCAATATTGTGTAAAAATCATATGCCATCATTTCCCCAATTCTCTCCCAGGTTATGTTCCACTTATTTATCCCTTTCTACAGCAAAACTCCTTTATATATACACATATATACATATGTAAATAATACATATTTATAATGTATTATAATAAATAATATATAAACATATATTTATATATAATAAATATATATATTTAGTGTATATGTATACTAAATATATATAAATAAATAAGAAAAAATTCATATTATATATGTATACATATAAATATATATATACATATATACATATATATGTTAGTCAGGGTATGTATATTATACATATATATGTATATAAATACATATATACATATATATGTATATAAATATATAATAATTAAATACATGTAAATATACATACATATATACACATATATACATATATAATTACATATACATACATATATATACATATATACATATATAAATAAATAATAAATAAATGCATACATATTTACTCATTGTCTCTGTCTTTAATTTCCTTATACTAATTCTCTCCTAAATTCTTTCAAATCAGGATTTTTTTCCACCGTTCATGTCTAGCTCATCAGTAAGGTCAAAACTGTTACATCTGTATAACATGGCTAATTTTAAGTATTGTCTTATTTGAAGTATTGGGCACAGTTCATCCCTCTCTCCTTTCTACACTTAATTTCTAATATACCACGATCACTTGGTTGTGTTTCTTACTTCACTGATTATTCCTTCTCAGTCAACTTATCTCTCAAAACCCTTAACATTGAAGTACCCCATGATTCAGTTCTTGGTTCTCTTCTCTGCTTTAATGACATTAACTCCCTTTGTGATATATTTAAAAACTGACCAAATTTTAGTGACTCACAAATTTATATTTATAGCTCAGATTTATTTCCCTAAATCCAGAACCATAGCTGACTTTCTTTTCAAAATCTCCACTTGGAGTTCTAATAAATATCAATATATCATATCCAAACTGAACTTCTGTTTTTGCCTCTCAAACACATCCTATACATAATTTACTCCTTTGAGTTAATGATGATTCATAATCTAATTACTCAAACTTAGTATTTCATCATTTTTCTCTAAAACATCAAATATAATATTCTAGGAAATTCTGTTCATCTACTATTACAATATATCCAGAATCATATTAATTGTTAGAAACTCATAATTAATACCTTGGTACTTTCTAGCCATCATCATTTCTTAGGTAGTTTTGCAATAAAGTCCTGTTTCCCTTCTTTTGTTTGTATCTAAAAGAACAGAGTGATCCTTTCATGATATAATACTTTTAATTTTTCTTGCCTTTAAAGCCATTTCATTGTTCTGCATCTCACTCAAAGTAAAAGCCAATCTCCATATAATAAGACACAGAGACTTGTGCAAAAAGTCCCTTTGGGGTGTCCAGATGTCTCAGTCAGTTAAGCGTCCAACTCTTGGCTCAGGTCATGATCTCACAGTCGTGAGGTCAAGCCCCATGTGGGGCTCTACACTCAGCATGGAGTCTGTTTGAGATTCTCTCTCTCCCTCTCCCTGTCCTCTTCCCATGGCTTTTGCGCAAGCTCTCTCTTAAATAAATAAACCTAAAAAAAAAAAAGGTCCCTTTATCTCTTTGATCTCACATTTACTACTCTGTCCCTCATACACTCTGCCACCATCAGTCTTTCCTCTTCGCTTTTCCTCAGACATGCGAGACATCTTTTTGCCTTTATACTTTCATACTGGATTATTTCTCTGTCTGGTACAATCACTCCGATACCTTCATGGAAAATTCTTTTATCTGCTTCAAATCTTTACTAACATTTCACCTTTTCAAAGAACATACCCTGACCAACATGTTTAAAATAGTGATTCAGGAACTCTATACTCCTTTTTTTTCCATAACTCTTATCACTTCCTAAAATTTTATGATTTAATTATTAATGATGATTATTTCTTGTATCTGTTTTATTCACTCACATATCCTAAACAAAAGATTTATGCTTGCCATTTGGTAGAATCTTAACAAATATTTATTCAATGAGAGAATACAAGATTGAAAATTAAGATGGAAAAAGTTATAAAAGCCACAAAAGAACGGAGTTCAATCCATGATTATTAATACAAAGGACAAAGAAAATTATAAATTGGCAAGATAAAAAATAGAACACAAGAATATAAATCATACTAATCTAATATAATTCTAATGATTATTAATTTGAGATGTAGATGTTTTCTTGGTAGAAAATAATTATTCTGTTCCTATTTTACTAATGTTCTGTATATTAGAGGAAGATATTTCACTTTCTAAATGCTTTTCAGTATCTATCATGTTTTCTAAAATTTGAATTATTCATATTCATACTTTTTATTCTCACCAAATCTTTTATTGTGAATAATTCCAATCCTTCCTATTCTATCTTTTACTATTTTTTTAAGATTTATTTATTTATTTATTTATTTATTTATTTATTTATTTATCTGATGGAGAGAGAGCTTGAGCATGAGCAGGGGGAGGGGCAGAAAGAGAGGGAGAAGCAGGCTCCCTGCCAAGCAGGGAGCCTGATGTGGGTTCAGGATCCATGAGATCATGACCTGAGCCCAAGCCAGAAGCTTAACTGACTGAGCTACTCATATACCCCTCCCTCTATCTTTTAAAAGCGCTTACCACCTTCTAGCTAGCTATACATTGTTTATTGTACTTTATATCATTTTCTTTCTCCTACTCTAAAATGTAGGTTTCATGAGGGGAAATAACTTTGTATTTGTTGTATTCCTTGGTCATTTAATTGTGTTTGGCACATAGATACTCAGTAAGAATATGATGAGGGTATCTGGGTGGTTCAGTCAGTTGAGCATCTAACTCTTGATTTTTGCTCAGGTCATGATCTCAGGAAGGGAGATCAAGTACCCTGTCAGGCTCTGTCAGTGGGGAGTCTGCTTGAGATTCTCTCTCCCTCTCTTTCTGCCCCTCCACCTCCCCCACATGTGAGCACACATGTGCTCGTGCTCTCTCTCTCTCAAGAAAAAAAAAAAGGACATACTGAGTAAATGAATTATTACCTTTTCTATTATTGAACCAACCTTGAATTTCTAAGATATTTCATTCTCGGAACATATTATATTATTCTGTTACTACACTGCTAAACAGTTTACTTAAATGTGTTAGTATTTTAAAATCCATATTATAATAAATTATGGATCTATAGTGTTCTTTAATGCCCTGTTATTATCAAGATTTTGTATCATAAATATTAGCATTAGAAAGAATTCATTTTCCATGCTCTGCTTCTGTTTCATTTTTAAGTCTAGAAACTTGTTTCTATAAATACAGTCCTTGGAGATTTTATAACTTTAACTTAGGATATGTCACCACTAACATCTTAGTACCATAAATTTCTCAATGGCCTTGCAACATGAAACCCAGGAAACACTACCTTCACTGGTATAATATGATGTAAACTTAATTATCAAATTGGATTCAGCTGATTATCTGAATATAAAATCCAAATATTTCTATGTTAATAACACTATTTTTATAAGATAAAGTAATAATAAAGTGGATTAGGGATATAATACTATTTTCCTACTTCCTGAACCATTTTTCTGTGAACTTTTTAATGACGTTTTTAATAAAGAAGAAACTAGACAGATAGTTTTATTACAAAGAATTGCATGAAGAATTAAGGAGTTATTAAATCTAAAATTTTTGTGTATATTTATTTTTGTGTGTGTCAATATATGTAGTTATATTTGAAAATCATGAGGACATTTTTATAGTTCCTTTTATGCTAGCATTGAGACTAGATTAAGATTAAAAGACAAAGTATAAAGCCATCTGCTATATCACATGTAACGAATTTAAGCCTGGTGATAGGAATGAGCCTAGCATGTTGAAAGAATATGTTGAAAGTCAGTGAGTCTGGTACAGGGTGAGTTAAGACAAGAATTACTTAAGATAAGATTTTAGAGGTAGTTTGGAACCAGATCATATTGTGCCTTGTAGACCATGGGAAAGGTTTTTTGAGGTTTTTCTAAATGTGATTTAACATTTCAATTACAAACTCTTTTTTTCATATAATTAACACACTGAAGAACTGTAGCAATACCTATTATTTGAAAGGTATAGAAATTGTTAGTTTTAACTTGAAATTTCTTAGGTAAGTATAAGTACTCATTAAAATTACAGAACATACTGACTTGTAATACTTCTCTTACATCAAAGCAAAACAAAATAATTTTCTGCAACTTAATTTTATTCAAGTAGTAGGCTTATTTGGCCCACACCAAAAGAGGCAGTTATATTAAGAAAAGGAATTATTTTTATTGGAAGATGACTCAAAGTTAGTTTATATTCTGAAAATTCTATACATTTTATAAATTTATATAAGATATAAGCAACTAAATACTAGGTAATACAGGAATTATAGATATTCTTTGCCCCAATTTTCCTTACAGTAAACCATTGAGATATGAAAGTCAAATTTCGTAGTGCTACATATTTTGTGTTGCTTAGTCCATTTCAAAATTTGCATTGCTGGGAAAAAAACTTAGAAAAAATGGGGCAAGGGGGATAAAAAAGAAATGTAGACATATCTATTATCCAGGAAGACCAATTACATATCACTGGTAGAATATTCATTATTTACATGTGTCAAACAATTTATTGCTCCAGATAATGTTAATTAATTAAGAAATTGAATTCAAATATATGCCACTGAACATCTATTTGCTCTGTATGAAGGTACAAAGTAAAAAAATGTTTTGATGTTTTTCAATTTTTAAAGCATGCAGAAAAACTTATATCTCACTTCTGGCATGATAAAGGCAGAGACTTGTAATACCAGGAAGGTAAGGTCCAATTCAATTTCTTTCCCCCAAATATCTATGCACTAACATGGAGTCAAACAAAATAGAGAATTATAAAATAATACGTTGCTTTTTAAATTTATATTTTAAAATTGACTATCCACAAGAAGCTACGTTCCCTAAAAAATCAAAATAATGTCAATTTTAATGTTTTCCAAATGAACCATCTGTTTGTCCAGATAGTTTTATTGGTATTGAAAATATTCCTTTCTGTTTCAACAAAATTCTGTGGCATTGCCTTTTTTAATATTATACCAATTAAAGATTCTTTTTGAGAACAACTGATATTTATTCCATTCCATGTATCTCAGAACTTCAAAAAAAAAAATACTTCCCCGTATCTAAAAAAAAGAGAGAAAAAGATGAATAACCAAATTTTTGTCTTTATAAGAAAACACATTGAATAAAAGTCACAGTATCTTATAGTATATACTAAGTAACAAAGTTCAAGTGTATATATGTTGCTCTTTTCTTTAAAATTTCTTTTTAGCTAAGATGTGATGATGCAGACCCATCCATTAACTCCTTTTTAAAAATGAACAATGCTCAAATGTCCTGAGGCAAAGGAGAACCTAATTTATTTTTAACAACAATCAGAAATTCCGAATTATTTCACAGTCCCTATGACATTTTTGAATCAACCTTCATTGTTATAAATTTAAAATCTAATCTAGTTCTACAGCTCCGTTTTCAAACAAGACATTGCCACTTGGATAGCTCATCAAATTAATAAAACTTGACATGTCAAAACATGAACACATTATCTTATTTCTCCTTCTCCAAGCTTGCTTATTCTCACTACTATGGAAAATAAGACCACAGACTGAGAATTCAAAATCTTCTACAGATAATTTTAAAGATCTTAAAAAATACCTGAATTGCTGGCAGGAAGGAAAAAAACAAATATTTATAAGTCAGGGGCTGGGATCACCACAGTCTGTAAAGCATCAAAATTCTGGGTGTGTTGTTTCCAGAGCACAACCTAAGACCCCTTCTGGGAAAGCACTGTGAGCAAAAGGGAGGAAGGCTCCATGAGACTCAAGATTGTGCAGGAGGTGAGCAGGGATTCGCCGGCACTCAGGCAGGGGAGATGAGTGTGACACTCAATAGAGAAGATGACATTTTAGTAATAAATTAAGAAACTTCAAAAATGCTGTTTGAAAGGCATGCTGTTAACGAATATTTGGAAAGGGCTGCAGTGTCACTACATAATAAAGGCTTCAGAGAACATTTCTTCTCATCAAGTGGTTGATTTCTTCAACACCGCTGCCTTGCATCAGGAGCCCCGTGTCAACTTCTGTAGCCATTATGAAAGTCACCTCCATCTGATCTCTCCCTTCTTTTTCACTTTTCATAACCAAACTCCTGGTTTTGTCCTTCGTCACACCGTGGAGTGACAAAAATGTGTTCACTCTCGCCCTTGTTTCTCCATTTTTTGGTCGACCAGGAATAAACTTTTAATAGCATAGTTTTGTCCTGCCAAGTCCCTTTATACAGATATATGGACATCTTAATCTATGAAAGGATAAACTCCAAATTACATATCAGAATTCTAAGTTCTGTATAAACAAAACTGCCATATTCAAATGGACATGTATGCGACATCTAATGTTTAATGCTTTGAGCATGTTAAAAGCATATATGTGTCAATTTTCTTCCTGTCAGTTGCCAAACAATTCAAATCTAGGTATTGTGGGTGTTGGAGGCACATAGTTTGCATCTAACCCCGTGCAAACAACCACCCTCGTAATCATCAACACACAACATAACAATCATATGTGTTAAATATGTGTCAATAATTTATTTCCCTGTTTTGTTGGGGGGGAGAGAGAGAGAGAAATTGAAGGGGGGAGGTAATATGGCTTTTAAAAATGAAAAGTAAAATAGTCAAATTATATTACAAATATATTTCCTATATAGGTTTTTCAATACATCTTGAATATTTTACTCTATGTATAATATTTCATGAGTGCATGTTATCTGTTCCATCATATGGCTGTATAATAATTGTTGACATAGATTATTAATAGTTTTTGCTAATTTGCTGGTTCTTGTCCTGTTTGTTCTCTGAGTCATTTTGACTCTGATCTCCTCTGTGTCTCCAGAGACAGACTCCTGCAGCTTGTGCTGGGGGTGCTCCAAGGTCAGCTGCCTTCTGCCTGGTTTGATCAATAGACTTCGGAAGGCAGGAGGAAGAGAGAGTGTAATTTTGTTTCTCTTTCAGGTGAAACCTCTGGCATTAGCTCCATCTTCTATGAGGCTCCAGCGCCCACTGGCAACATTTACCGTGGTTTTAGGTCTCACTAGGTGATCTGGACCTCTGGGTTCTAGTAATGTTCTTCTTTTGTCCCTCCAGCTTAAAGTGGTGCTCTTGCCAACCTTGTAATCCCTTGTTGGCATCTCAGCTCTTCCATTAACCCACGTAGCCAGTTCTCTATGTTGAATTCCCTCTGTTTTGCTTATTGGGATTGACTGGTAATTAAGAACATCCTCATGTTTACATCTTAGCTTATCTTGATATTATTTTGTGAATAAAGGCCTCTAAGTTCATTGCTTAGTTAAAGGTTGTGCTTTTCATAATATTGCCCATAAGCCCAAAATATTATCTATAAGTTTTGGATTCAATAATAGGTACAAGAGTATGTTTTAAGACTTGCTACACACTTCCACCAATGCTGAAACTAGCATTAAAAAAATAAACACAGCATTGCAATTTAACATTTCAATATGTTATTTCATTGTTTTCTTAATTTCTATTTCTTTGATTATGGTAGAGGTTGCAAAAAAATCTGATATATTTTCATAAGATAATTTAGGGTTTTAAATAAGTCCCAACTGATATATTAACCCTAAATTAAAGGTAGAAATGTGTAGTATAATCATATCATGAATGCTTTCTCTTATATTGAAGTTAATTACATCTCTTAAGTCTGCCCATGTGATTTTAGCACACTACTGCATTGCGGCAGTAAGGGTGCTCCAAAACTCTGATTAGCTCTGCTCTAAATTGTAAATGGATGTTTGAAGAATAAAACCTCATAAGATATACATTTAATTACGGGAAGAAAAGGCAACAATATGAGGTAGTATTATAAGAACAGATTAAGATAAATGGCAGTTTAAAATTATATTTCTTATTAGTAACACTTGACTATTTAAGACTCTTCGGAGAACACAGAGAAACAAACCAAATCAGCCATAATTCCCTTCTAAATAGGAGAAACCCATTGCAAACATCGTTGTCATTTCAACGCTGTGAGGTTATTTCCACCCTTTATAGAAAAAGAAGTTTAGATAAAATTGTGTGTGTACATCCATATACGTTAAAAACATATACATAACATATATTTATGATATATGTGTGTTTTATGCATAATACTATATATGGAAATGTCTTTGACCAGTAGAATAAATAATCTATTAATTTATTTTTACATAGTGTTACATTTACCTATGCCTCAAAGCTGGGTAAAGCGAGAGAACTGGGCTCCCATTCAGGACTTATTTTTATTATAAACAAATAGAGAAGCAAACAAACAAGCAAGCGAATAAAGGAATTGTCCTCTGTTGTGTGATATCACCAGCTTATACTGAATGAGATGCTATAAAGTTTCTTTTCCTAGCTATTGCATGAATGGCATGGAGAAGACTCTTGATAACTCTGTCCTCATTATGAGGCTTCCTCTTTTTTTTTTTAAAGATTTTATTTATTTATTTGACAGAGAGAGAGGCAGCGAGAGAGGGAACACAAGCAGGGGGAGTGGGAGAGGGAGAAGCAGGCTTCCAGCCAAGCAGGGAGCCCAATGCGGGGCTCGATGCGGGGCTCGATGCGGGTCTCGATCCCAAAATGCTGGGCTGGATCCCAGAATGCTGGGCTCATGACCTGAGCCGAAGGCAGGTGCTTAACAACTGAGCCACCCAGGCGCCCCATCTTTATGAGGCTTCTTGAGGAAATTCTTGCCTGGCTTTGAAGCACAGCAGGAAACTTGTATCTCTTTTGGATAATGGATCTGCATTTAGCTTGTGAGCAATGAACTGTGCTACTGAGCAAACTTTCCTTTCCATGTTGTCCATAAGAAACCTTAATCAACTCTAAGAATTTTTTAGGCCATGAATAAAATATTGAACATTTTTCCTGGTTCTATTTCATCTTTCCACTTTTGTTAGTTTGATCTATCTTTGTTGTATTTCTCCATGTTACATATCTTTATAGTTCTGTTGTTGAAAGAGAATGTGTTTGCATTGTTTAATCACATATTTTGTAACTGCACAATCAAATTATATACAAACTAAACAATAGTTCAACAACTTTCTCATAATGACGTGAATACAAGATATTAAGCTTTTGGGTTATTCATTTAATTTTATGTTATCTCTAGACTTTTCTATTTTTGTACTTAAAAAAAAAAAACCAAGTAACTCAAATATGCATGCAGTTTCTCTAGTTCTGGAATCCCATCTGTTTGTTATTCAGAAAAGTCTCCAGAAAAAAAGGCTAGAAAATGAAAGTATCATAACAGACAGACACAGAGCTTATTTACGCTTGAATTGTAATAAAAATATTTTTAACTAAATACAAATTACTGTTGAAATAGCGTACTGAAATATAGCAGGATTCAAAATTTTGCATCTGTTGATATATTCTTCCACCTGTGACTTTAAACTGGCTATATAACAACTTAATCCTAGGAAACATCCTGTTCCTTGTAAAAAGTAAGATCATACTTTCAAGAAAGTGTTGGCCTATTAATTGTCCTCCGGGCTCTCTTACACAGGGTGAATTGAGAAAGAACTCATGACATAAATATAAAGCAGGGGTAGGCAAACTTTCTATAAAGAGCTAGATAATAAATATTTTAAAAATTTGCTAGCTATATGCTCTTTTAAGCAACTATGCAAATTTGCTGTTATAGTATGAAAGCAACTTTAGACAGTAAGAGAGCAAATGGGCATAAATGGGTATACCTCTAATAAAATGTTATTAGAAATATACACTGATAGTGCATATATTCAACATATGACCCTTTTTTTCCTATTAACATTATGTTACTATTCAGGAAAGAGACTGCATCACATCTGAGTTCTGTGATAGGTTCTTACAGGGTCCTAGACTCTACTTCAGTTTCATTATCATCATCACAACCACGATCAAATTGCTTACTAAAAGTTTATGCTAATACACATTCCCTATAACAGTTTATGAGTGTGGATTTTTAACAAGGTGACAAACTACCAACCAAGAGAAATTAAGGGGCCATCATAAGCATAGCTACAAACAAACTATCTCGGTAGTTCTAGATTGTCAGAGGTATAAGACTTAAAATTCATAATGCTCAGCTATTACAAAAAGGATAAATGTAGTGTTCCCAAGGACTTATACAGCTACCAGAAATATTTAAAATACTAGTAATATTGCTTTTAGCTCAGCACTCTCTACAGAAGTTATAAAATGGCTAGGTATTAGTTATGAGGTTTTTATGGATTTACTTGTCATCCATTCCTCTATCTAGATAGGAGAGGAAGCAAGTGAGGGGATGGCATCTATGCTTTTCACATGTACAAACACAAATTCCCTATCTTTCAAGGGGCCTGTAGAAATGCTGATTATTGGGTGCTGATAATTGAAATGCTCTTGAAGTTTAATGTAGGTTCTATTTGTATGGATTTCCAGGGAAGTAGTATTCAGGACTTGATAATCATTTTTTAAGATATATAAACTAATTAGAGTGTTGTCAACAATAATAAAATTAGACAGCGAATGCAAAGATGTGATTAAATCAGAGAGATAGTATTAAGTACCAGGAATTAAAAAAAAAAAAAGTTTGAGGAGGCTCTGGAAGTTTCTTCCAGTTCTTGGAACTTTCCACTTGAAGGTAATATTGTATTTCCTGCCTCATCAGTATATCGGAAATACCTTCCACTATGCCCACTGGAAAGGACAATTATAACACTTATATATATTGCTTTAACTACCACAGAAAGTAAAAACATCTTGGAAGGTAAAAACAAACATACAAACAAAAAACCCAACAACTTTCAACTGATAGATTTAGAGTTGGTTAAATCATGGATGTCTGGAAGGAGGGAGCCACTGTGGTGACCACGTGGTCATGGAGAGTAGAAGGAAATAAGACTATAATGAAAAATGGTATTCTTACCATCTAAATTTCAGAATGGCCGTTCTTTAGTGGCAAAATCTTCTGACTACGATGGTATCTAGAAAACACCACCTAGTATCTTTCCTTCTCAGTCAGAAATTTGTATAACGCGATCAATCTCACCTTGATAATTCAGGCTTAAGAGTTTTCTTGGCTGAGTTCTAAACTTCTTAATAGCCTTTCTAAAAGGTTCATTATAGTATATTACTCTAAATCATTTCTCAATTTTATTCAGTTCAAAATGTTAATTGTTCCTTCCGTGAGCATGGTAAGCTTTGACGAGGATGTAGAAATACCTAAGTATAGAGCCTGTCCTCAGAGAACAGAATATTAAGGAAAGGGAAAATAGATAAAACCAGATTCCTAAGGTAAGAGTGTGAGTAATGCTGTAAGAAAAATGTAAAGACCTAGGGAGGTGGGAAGAAGGAGATCACATTTGGCAACGTAGATCAGGAATGAACATGACAGTGGAGATGGTCACGGAGAACAGCATGAGATTAACATGATGAAAGCTACCTTGAGCAAATTTGCTGAGATAATGAAGTGTAGGCTATATGTGCAGCATATGAACACTTCAGTTTGACTGAAGCCAATTTACTCCCATGATGTGCGAAAATGGATAAGGTAGAAATAATGTGCGAAGGTAGTCTGATGAAAGCATTCAAGAACTGGAGAATAATTTGTTCCACTGCTTTTGAACCTGGGGCCTGCTTTCATACCCATTTCATCACAAAATGGCCCAGGTAAGTTTTTATTTCCTTATAGATATATACAAAAACAAAATCAATGACAGAGTCGGATCCAGGAATGAGATAATAAGGAAAAATTCAAGAAATATCTGTGCTTATCAAAAACATCACATTACTATAAAAATGGACATCATATTTCATGATATAAACTCCTTCTATTTTTGTGTGTGCTTTAA
This sequence comes from Ailuropoda melanoleuca, assembly GCF_002007445.2. Classification (NCBI taxonomy): domain Eukaryota; kingdom Metazoa; phylum Chordata; class Mammalia; order Carnivora; family Ursidae; genus Ailuropoda; species Ailuropoda melanoleuca. The sequence goes on from NC_048221.1 coordinate 99,060,755, forward strand.
GGACTACAAAGCACTTTTACAGACACATTCATATTTAGTTCCCAACTATACCGTAATGTAGAAAGAGGACACACAATTACGCTACAGATGAGGAAACCAAGCATCAGAATATGGGGGTAGGAGGTTAACATCATCTGTTATCTGAGGGATAACATCATCTAATTTTTCTAAAACAGGATGAATAATAAAACAAAAGTATTGTTTGGCACTAAGAAGCACTTGATGATTGTCCTGGGTTGGTATGGTGAAGAGAAATCTACTGAAACTGAGAGAGATGTTAAGAATCAAGAAAAAAAAATCAAGAACAAGATTATTTGTTAGAAAGAAGTAAATCTTATTTCAGTTTGAATTAAGAAAAGTGTTTAGTTGAACGATCACAGGGAGTTAAGCAGTGAGGGTTAATGCAAAGTTTATTCTGAACAGAAACAAAAAATAGAAACCAGTAAAAATCGAATCAATGCAAGCATTTGTAATGAACGAAAAGCACACCATGACCACACTCTTAATTTCCCTTGTGTAACAAGTAAGAGATCTGTCGTGTAGGGTCATTCAGAGCATGTGACAAGTGCAAAGCAATTTAGCAAACTGACAGTGGTAGAAACCAACTAACCATTTAATAATAGTATACATTCATACTATCTGCCACCCCAGTGTTCCCTTATATGGAAGAATAATATTATAGTAGACCCTTGACTGATCCTGCCTTTGGTATGAAGATTGCACTGGTGGTACCAGGATGTTGTACAGTTATTTAGAGAGGCTTCTGGGGAATAAAAGAGATAGGGATTCCTTTAGATAGTCCTCACAGAAGCTCAAGGTTACCTTACAACTTTGACTTATATTTGTAATACCACTGGCATACCAAAGCCAACTCTTACTAAAGGGGATCAAGTCAAACGTCTGTTTAACTGATGCAATGTTTTTTATTTCTTTTATAAAAATTAGCTTCTTCGATCTGATGGTTACCAGAGGGAGGTGTGTGGGGGGATGGGTGAAATAGGTGATGGAGATTAAGTAGTGTACTTGGTGATGAGCACTAGGTATTGTATTTTGATATTATATTAACTAACTGGAATTTAAATAAAAACTTTTTAAAAATTAGCTTTATAGACTGCCCTAATATTTTCATTTTATATTAGTGATTACTGAATATTGCTATGAACCAAACCATTCCAATGATTATACCAACCTAATGTAGTCTATATCATATAAATGCTCTCTTTCTTGAACTCTTCTATCCTCCTGAAAATCAAGAAGACTATTTTTATTGCCAACTACAGAGAATAGTCATTGAAATGCCCTTTAGCAGTCTGGACCTCACTCCCACAATGTGTTTCTCAGGAAATTACTGAAGGTGTCTCCTGTATTCTTTTGGGTAACACTACTGGGTGGTTGGAACATGATAAATTATTTACAGCATTAAGTTTTGGCCTTTTTTTTTCTTAACTTCTAACATAATTGCTAATTTTGTTGAGAGCTGCCACTAAAATATTTAATTGGAATTTGATACCTGTGTCAGTGGTAACAAAATTATTCTAGCCCAAGTAAAACTGTGTATTTTATGCTCTTCAGTTCAATTGTTCCTATCTCCAAAAGTCTTGTCTTCAATGTGGACTTTATTCTAGGTGATGAAAGTAATTGTCCTTTCTTATGTGCAAGAAACTAAAATCTAGTTCAAGTTAATTTAAATTAAAAAATCTATCATCTATCTATCTACTCATCTCTATCATCTATTATGTATCTATCCATCCATCTTTCATCTATTTTTTATTAGAAAGCATTTAGAAAACCAAAAATGGCAAATGTATACTTTATGTTTAATATCTTTCTAAGATATTTAGTAATCACACTGCCCCCTCTCATCAAATTCATCAAAATTTGCTCTCACTAATATGGTTGCTAAATGGCATAGATAGTAATAGGCCAGTGAAAGCTGACAGTAGAGAAAGAAAGAAATTTATGGTGTGTGGGTTGTATTTCAATCTTATTAAAAACATGAATGCTTGTGTCGGCAGGATTTTTATTCAAAAGTCAATTACTCAACTGTCTGTGTAGTTTTAAACAATATTTAATACACTTAGTCTTAGCTTTCTTATCTGATCTAGTAAAGGTAACATATCTGCCACAATGGACTTAATTGGAGTTACTTCTTGGCTGAGTTTGCAGTAATCCACTATCTCTTCCAAAATCTGTTTTCTATAGCAGTCATACCAGAGAATTAAAAGGAGATGTGGTGGGGACTGCAGTCCCTATATCCTTTTAGGTCTTTAAGGATGTCACTAATTTCTATCATTCCTCCCATATGTACTATTGATTTTGATCTACTATCTTGGGTGGGAATGACACAGCGTGATCAAGTCAAAGTATTCTATTTGGCCTTCTCCTCTGTGATAGGTCACAATAGGTCGAGAACTCAATGTGGTTATTGTGTCGGCTACTAAGTATATGAATTCTAACTACAAAATTCAAGAGTGGGGAAATTATTTCTAGTGTGTCTGTGGACCCAGTGAACTCAGTGTTAATTATACCTTGGCCAGACCTCCATTTCTTACCTGTCTCATGTACTCCTACTTAATTAGGGAACAATAATGGTAATTTAGGTCCTCAAATATCAACATCAACATACGTCCTGTATTTAAAAGTTCTCAAAACTCTGAATACTCCCCTTTCCCTTGTGTATGGTTATCTGACTGAGACTTTTTGAGGAAGGACTCAGGAAATCATTACTATATAGTCATGTGATAGTGTTATAGGGGAATTCCATTCTACTTTCTCATGGCATCCTGGACTTTACTTCAGTCACTGATTTTGGGGTTTGAGATTTAGCTCAAAGATAGGGATGTTAACTTATTTTTAACTGTTTGACTGATAGTCCTCAGCTTCTGGATAATCCATCCTTATTTTTTAACTGTGTGGACCAATGAACATTCTTGTTTGTTACCCATCAAGAAAGTATGATTGGTGGAAGGAGAAAGTTGGATTGTGATGCAGTCATAACACAGGCCTCAGCCAGTTCCTGCTTGTGCTCACCCTCTCTCTCTCTCTCTCAAATAAATAAATAAAATCTTAAAAAAAAAAAGAAATTTCCTTAAACTGATATAAGACACCAGTTTACATATTAGGGCATACACTTAAAGATGGATATTGGTGCTTGAAGGCACAGTACCCCAGGTACTTTGCCTTTTTTCTCAGAATTTTGAACGCATGATTTCCTCTCAGTTTTAGGACCTTCAATATGACATATAGAGCTTTTCATAATAAGCTTCCATACAGCATTTCTAGTTACAATCAATGTCTGGCCACACTAATCAAATCTCTGCTCTTTTAACATACCACACAACTTCTTAATTTGTGTCTTCAAAACTGTTCTTCACTTTGCTTAAACTCAATTAGACCTTTCATTAGTGTGTTTAAGGAAAACTTCATAATATACACTAAATTTCTCTCAAATCCTTCTGCTCATGAAAAGTTGCTTCCAAGTATCCAATCACATTTTTTACCTTGTATGTCATTCTTCACTTATAGATAGACTTTTTTTTATTGTACATACTATATTGTACCACACATCTTAAATCTACAGAACTGACACACAGTGAATAGTAGTAGCCACTCTTTCTGTTTCTTATACCATCTGTATTTTAAGATAATTAAAAATTTTCAAATTTGAATATTAGAGGAAGTAGTTGTTCATGTCCAGGAAAGCCAGGAAGGACATTGCCTTGCCTTTCACCACCTATGCCATCCCATTCTACCTTCAATAGCTACAAATGAAAGATGCTTCATTTTGATATATTTCCAGGGTGGTAGCCTGCTGCAGGGCATGAGATTATCCTATAAAGCTCAATTTAATTTGACAATTAACTCTTGGGTAGGTTCATTACTATAAGATTTAGGAAGCCAAGACTTCAGGAGATATTAAAAAGTTCATAATGGTTTGGTTCTACCTGTTGCATACAGTGCTTAGATATGATTTTACACATTTTTGTTTAGTCCTATAAAACCTCCACATCCCCACACTTTGCTCTTACTACGTCATAGTACATTTACTTCTCTATACTTCTATCTTTGTTATCACACTTTTTGAATGAGAGGCTGTGGGTGGCTTGGCAACTAACCACAACCTACAGTGCACATTATATTAATATTAAAGGTCCTTTTACATACACTGTGATTCATAACCCCAATCATATTGTTGACTTTTTTGGAAGTTGATCCACCATGAAATGTGTGTGTTCACGCATGTGGGTGTATATATTTGTGAATTATGTACTTGTGTGATGAATCATAAGTTAAGAAGAGTAATCTGTGATTATCATCTAAATTAGAAATATGGAGAAATGGAAATAAAAGATCAGGGTTTAAAAAGTTAACCACAATGGAGGAACAAAAAATAACCAGAGAGAGTGAAGGAAGAGTAGTGCCCCCACTACATTTAAAATTTTTCTATTATAAAGATTACAATTAGATGAAATTATTAACTTTACATTACAAAAGGAAGAAAGCTTGTGGTGTGCTCTAAATGCTTCATCTGAAACACTAAAAAAGAACCTCTTATTTCCCCCCCACTAAGACAATCTCATGACAAACATGAGCTTCTCTGCAAATTGGTGGGGTCATGGTGGAGTCATTTGCAGATCTAGCTAAAGAACAGACTCTGGAAATTGTGTGTGGTTGACACAGACAGCTACAAAGTGCAAAATGAGTTTACTTTTCTTTTGACTTACAGGGTGTTTGCAGAATTCAAGGCTATATTCACAGTTAGTTTTAAATATCTGTTCCTGAGTTCCAGAGGTAGTTAATAATGAACTCTGGGATATATCATGTTTGTGTTGCATGGGAAGTATATATGAAATACAATCATTTTATAGGCATGGTTGTTAGGTTGGGGTTTTAAGCAAATACAAAATTGGAAATAAACATGATGAATTTCAATGTGCAGTTACCCCTTAGTGATAGAGTACCAAAATGCAATGATCAATATGCATTATTCTTGAAAAAGTTGCAGATTTTACTGATTTGACTACTCTCTTGTCAAGGCATTTCAGGGCAAAATTGATTAAAATGTTGCATAATTTCACAGACACCCAATTTACTCAAAATTTTAGATTGCTGTACAACTCAAGAAAGAAACTTTACTGATGCAGTTTGTGTGTTTTTCCCAATTCACTGTATTTGATTGAGGTGCATGCTTCACTGATTGAACTGAATACTTCATAGACAAAAATTTTAGTTTTTATCAATGGAAAAATATATTTCCATATCATGATTTTTTTAGTAGAGAAGTCAGAGTATGCAAAAATCCACTTTGGAAGGCAAGCTTTGCTGTTATGGATTATCATTTTTATTGCTATTATTTTTGTTATTTTGTTTAAAGAGACTTCCAGGATCATAAACATTCTCTGCAATGTAGTTCTTAAAAACAAAACAAAACAAAAAACAAACAAACAAACCCCAAAAAACCAAAACAGGAACAGAATTCACAACAACCTGCTGAGGTTAGGCCTCCCATTTAAATGTAGGTAGTGTAGAATTAAAGCGCTTATCTTTTTGACAGTGTTGCTTCTTTTCACTGTACAGGGGACAGATTGTTTCTGAAGCATACATTTTCTTAATTGGAATAATGCCTTAAAAAGTTTTTAAAAAGTAATAAAGAGTAAAATGATAATCATTTTCTTTAAATAAATACCAACATTCTTATGTTATACTCTTGTTTCTTTATTTTAAGATTTTGGAACATCATAGCAGATCTTCAGATTGGTAGAAAGAGACCACGGATATATTTGGCAAGCCTAATTTAAGTTCCTAATTTAAACAGCAAAGCATATCAAAACTTAGCTGAATCTCTTTGGCAAGATGGAGAAAGAGAAGCAAACCTAAGATTTAATAAACTTTCTCTACTTTTACAAGTTTTAGATTTACAGAAGAGTCTCTAGATATTGATGGGGGTTTCCTTACATATATCCTGCACCCAGCTTCTGCTATTATTCATATCTCAGATCACCTCCAACTCAGAAAGAAACCTCACAATGACTAAAAGATATAGGAACACTCAGTTCACAGAGAAAGAACCCTAAGTGATCAATGACCAAATAAATAAATTCTCAACCCTACTATGAATCATTAATAAGTGTTAGTATAACAGTAAATTAGCATATTTTGCTGAGTAAATTAACGAGAAAACCAATGTCTAGGTCTGGAAAACATATGGGGAAAGAGAAATTAATATATTTTGGAAATAGTAAAATTTGTGATTATACGGCTATGATTTCCAAGCAAAGAAAAGGCATGTAATTTACAACCCATTAATTTCTACTTTGAAGTGTCAACCCCAGAAGATCACTTATGTTTTCAAAAAAGACATATAAGAAAGTTCATTGTATCTCTATTTGTAACTGTGGAAATCTTAAATATCCCTTAAAGGTGAATAAATTAATTATATTTCAGTTTATTCTATATTCAGTTTATTCTGGGTATATAGTAATGAAAATGAACTCTATCTACATATATCTCTGGATAAGTGTCAAAGACATAAGTTGAAGTTTAAAAAGCTAGTTGCCAAAGTATCAAACACAACGAAAATGGGGCAATTATAAAAATATCAAAGCATATTTATTTATTTACAAATTTATATAAAGTGAAATGGCAAGACATCCATTGGAATAATTTACTCTCACATTAGGTGTTGCTTTCTAGAGGCAGAGTAGGGAAAATATGAGGTGGAGTGGTGACTTGGCTGTATCTTTTTTGCTTCTTTGTTTCTAGTTTTTAAAGTATTAATGCATTGCTGCAATGAACACTCGTATGCATGTCTTTTGATAAAACATACACACATTTCTGTTGAATTTTACCTGGTGGTAGAACTACTAGGCCTTAAGTTACAGAAACATTTGATTTGATTATATTGCCATTTGCAAAGTTATTGTACAAATTAATACTCCATCAGCAGTGTTTAAAAATTCCACCTGTTAACATGTCCTGCCAACACTTGGTATTGTCATTGTTTCCTATCACTCAGTGAATGTTAACTCCTATTATAGATATAGATATTTCTAAATCCTATCTCCTATAGAGATATCCATTTGAGCATCTTCTTAAATTATGTACCTATTTGAGTCACTATTTATTAGCTTTTATTGCATAATAAAATACCTAAAATTTAGTAGATTAAAACAACAATGTCTTGCTCAGTCTGTGAATGAATAATTAGGACTGATTTCAGGTAGGCTCACTCATGCAACTACAATTACTCATTCTACTTAACAGTGCAGTTTTGTTTCTGGGATTGGCTAGCTTAGGTTAGATGATACGGATGACTAAGCCACATGTCCCTAATCATCCAAGAGGCTAGCTTGAGTTTATTAATTTAACTGGCTGGGCAGGACCAAGAGCAAGACACATGAAAGACTTCTTGACGCCTAATCTTATATGTGCTGCAATATTACTTCAGCCATGTTTCATTGGCAAATAAATTTGCAAAGCTATCCCAAATTTAAGAGGTAGAGGAGGTCTGCTCCCCTTGGTAGAAATAATTAACCCATGTTCCAAAGGCATGGATACAAGAGGAGTCAAACTTTGTGATCATTTTTCTAATCTATTACAAAGTATGAAAATTTAGCCATTTTATTGTTGTGAACATCTTCTACATTGTGGCTTTTTAGTCACCTTTTTTGGGGGGATGAGTAGTATTTTAATAACAAGAAGTTCTTAATGTGATTCAATTGATCAATTTTCCCCTGTGTGATTAGTGCTTTAGTATTCTATGTAATAAGCCCTTTTCAACTTTGGGGTTATACATATTTTCTCCTGTATTATCTCTTACGTGCTATCCCATCTAGTCTTTTAAATTCAGATTTCATTTCTATTTGAAATTGATTTTTGTGTTGGGAGGGGTCAAAACTTTTTTTCCACCTTGATAATCATTACTCAATACAATTTGTTAAAAAGATCATCATTTCCTCTTTACTCTGAAGTGATGTCTTTCTAAGAGATTAATGAGTTAAGGGTCCACATAGGTCTTGGTCAGGCTGTTTTTTGCTCTCTATTTTATTCTTTTGTTCTATTGAACCAAACAGAACTTGCACCAAACATACTGCTGTAACTAATATAGTTAGTTAGACATTCCAATGTCTTTTATCCTTTATAGTGAGTCTGCTGTCTGCCCACTTTGTTTTTCTTCTGTAATAGTGTCTTGGCTACTCTGAGACTTTTGGATTCACATATGGAAGAATCAGCCTAAAAACTTTTCAAAGGAAATTTTTTTGGAAGATCGAGATTTTATTAATTCTACAGACCATTTATTCCCAAATGAATCTTCTTATATCAATTCTTTCAATCCATTGTCTATGTAAGTCCATACCAATCCATTGGAATATCTTTATGAAAGTCTTGTATATTGTTTGTCAGATTTATTCCTAGGCTTTTAGAGTTTTTCATGCTACTTTGAATGGTATAACTTCAAATTTTATATTCTGCATCTTTCAGATATAGAGAAATTAGAATAATTTGTATATCAATCTTGTATCCTGCAACTTTGCTTTAGAATTATAACATATTTATTCTAATTTATTTTTTTAAAAAATTCTGTGAATTGGTCATACCAAATAGGAATAATACTGTTTTATTTATTTCCAACCCTATAGCATTCAATTTCTTTTTCTTGCCTTACTAGACTGGCTAGGTGCTCTAGTAAACTGGTAAATAAAGGTAGTGATAGTGGATATGCTAGTTTAGTTACTAGTTTTAAATGGAAAGCATTCAACACATCCTTAAGTATATGTTCTCTTTTGAGTTTTTAAGGTTCCTATCACTTTAAGTTCCTGTCTTTTCCTATTTTGCAAAGATTTTGCTTTATTAATAAATTTTAAATTTTATCAAATCCTTTTTGCAGCTATTTTATTTTCCCAGTTATTTTATAATTTGCTAAATCACATGGCGATTTTCTAATGTTAGATAAACTTTAATATACAGAATAACCTGATTCATTATTTAAACATATGGGTAACTTTTGATAAAATTTTTTAAATAATTTTTTGAGGTTCATGTTTTAGACCATAATTTCCTTTTACATACTATTCCTCTTATGTTTGATTATAAGGTGGCCTTACAAAATAAGCTGGTGAATTTCCACTTCCTTTATAACCTCTAGAAGTTTTCAAGTTATATGAATGGCTATCTTCCTCTCTGTTAGGTAAAATCTTACGGTCAGGGCCTAAGACAATCTTTGTGTGAAGATCTTTAGGTACAGATGTAATATCTCTTTTTAGGTCTAGGACTATTCAGAGTTTTTATTCTTTATTGTGTCAGTATTGGTAAGTTTTATTTGTCTAGGATATTGCCATTCCATTTACATATTCAATCATATCAGAATAAAATATTTTCATGATATACTTTTTAATGTCTTTAAGTATGTAATAACTGAATACATATCCTTTATTTCAATTTCTTTCATGGATTATTTGTGTTTTTTCTTTTTACGATCATTGTAGCTACTTATTTTATTAATTTGTGGATCTTCTGGAAGTAATTTTAACTCTGTTGATCCTCTCTGTTGTGTCTGTGTTAAATAAATGACATTTCCCACTATTTTTTTTTCTTTCTTCAAACTTTTGAGAACTTTTCTTGGTTATTCTTATTATGTTGTGAGGATATGGCATACATTTTCTTTAATCTTTAATGCTTAATAAAATTAAAATGTCTTTAATTTTGACACATTTTAATTTTCAATTTATTTTTAAGCTAAAGTAATGCTGCAATGATAATCTTTGTAGCTTTTCAGAATCCTTAATTATCACATAAAATTCATGACAATAGCTTCTTTTTCGTAGGATGACACCCATGTTTTATCAGCTAGGCACTGGGCAGCAGAAGTACCATTCTTTTTTGGTTTGTCTCTCCTGGCATGGAAATCATCCCTAAGAGGGAGCAGGTGTAAGAAGGATAAATGCCCCTGAATTTAACAATGACTACATGGCCCAATGACCACATTTGCTATCCTGCTCTTTACAATAAAAACATGTGCCTACTCTGTTTAAATGCATTCTTATTCTCCCTTGTTAACTCATTTTTTTTAACCTACTGGGCATAGATGATATATTTTAAAAAATTTTACTTCCAAAAATATATTAGAAATTCCTTTGCAATGTCACAGTTAATATTTAAAAAATAATTCTTTCCTATTTGCTCTCCCCCTAATGTTACTTTCTTTAAAAAAATATTTTTCAATGAGTTAGAACATTTTCTCAAGTACATCCCTCATGTTATTGATGTGAATGCTACCCATTTTGAAACTTCGTATAATTATATTTTTCCCTGACAAGTAAATAATATTTTATTTATTTATTTTTAAATATTTTATTTATTTGTTTGAGAGAGAAAGAGAGAGAGAACATAAAGGCAGAGTGGGAGGGAGAAGCAGACTCCCTGCTGAGGAGAGCCTGATGTGGGGCTTGATCCCAGGACCCTGATATCATGACCTGAGCTGAAGGCAGATGCTTAACTGTCTGAGCCACCCAGGTGCCACAAATAAATAATATTTTAATTGGGAACAGGATTTTTTTAAAGATTTTATTTATTTATTCGACAGAGATAGAGACAGCCAGCGAGAGAGGGAACACAGCAGGGGAGTGGGAGAGGAAGAAGCAGGCTCTAGTGGAGGAGCCTGATGTGGGGCTTGATCCCATAACGCCGGGATCATCATGCCCTGAGCCGAAGGCAGACGCTTAACCGCTGTGCCACCCAGGCGCCCCCAGGATTTTGTTTTTTTTTAAGATATTTGTCCTCAATTTATAAGACCATTCTTTTTAATCTTAGAATCCAGAAATTTCCCTAACGATAATTACTAATATTGATATTTCATTTTAATTTTTTATTATTTTTCATTCATCTTTCCTGGGCCTTATGTAAGCCTTCCAAGCTGCAGTCAATTCCTTATTTACGTAATGAACATTGTTCTCTATTAATTGAGTGTAACTATATGTCTCTCTATATTTTTCTTTTTGTGGAAGGCTTATATGTCCCTTGTTGTAGCTGATGTATATGTATACAGTCATTTATCTTTGTACTCATTTTTTCATCTCTTATTTTTGCTATGAATTTTAAGATATTTATTCTACTTGAAATTCCAGAACATTTAGCTAGTTTTTAATAGTGGCCATCTCACATCTACTCTATTAAATTTTCAAATTCAAAGTCCTTGATCAGAGTATTTGGAAAATCTTTTCTTAATTTACTCCCTTGTAAACTCTTATATTTTTCTGTGTATTTTAATTTCCCATGTGGATTTTTTGTGAGTTCTACTTCAATGGAAACTACTATTCTTTATATTCAGATTCCCTTTCCACTCAGTAATCTGAGTCCACCTAAGTTCAGCAGTACTCAACCTTGGCTGCACATTGCAGTGACCAGTGAAGCTCTTGAAACTGCTGTTTACTGGTTCCCCAGAGGTTCTAACTGAAATGTCCTAAGGAGGCGTCAGGTGATTTTAATGGAAGCCAAGATTGAGTTCTACTTAACTTGGTTGTTTTTGATTGATTATGTCTTGGTGTACTCTTCTCCCCAACATCTGTTAGCTGAAAAACAATTATGAGAGTGGAAACTGGATCAGGAATATTGGATCAAATGTTAGAAGATTCACATTGAAAAACTGCACAGCCACAAATGGAAACAGCTAACACCCCAAAAACATTCTTACTCCTGGGTCATATACCTGGAAAAATGGACTTTCTTTAAAAAAATAAACTTCTGGGCACCTAGGTGGCTCAGTCAGTTGAGTGTCTGACTCTTCATCTCCACTCAGCATTGTGAATTCAAGCCCCACGTTGAAAAATATAAAAATAATAAACAAAAAATGAAACAAACTTGTAACTTACAAAACTCATAATTTTTGGTCTGTTTTACAGCTGTTTTAACAATATCCTAAATAATATAAGTACCTAAAAGGTACTAAATACTATGCCAACCAACAGTGGGGGAATAAAAGGAGAAATACAATTTTCTGGTCTCATATACCCTTCATATTTTCTCGGGCAAGCATTATTTTCCTTTACTTATTGCTTCTTTTCTGTATAAATCATTATTTAGCATGATGATAACCCTATCTTATTCATAAACCTGAATATTTTCAGATTAAGAATACACAGTATTAAAATAATTTGCTGATATTAATTTCTCTCTTGGGTCTTTGTAGCCTGAATAACCTTCACTTTAATATACTCTACAACTCTAGTTGGCTTATACAAATAGAATTTCTCTATTAATATGCATCTCAAGTTCAATCATTTTGCTATTCTATCCTACTCTGAACTTTTGGCTCAATGAACTAAAACAAACCACTTATTTTGACAATTATTCACATACTTTTTTGTATAATTATGTAGTTTATATCTATGTTTCTTGTCTTGGTAATACAAGTTACCTGAAGTTGGAATCACTGCCTTATTCTTCTTCATAACCCCATTGATTCCTGGCATTATGCTAGGCAAATGGGATATATTCAATAAATATGACATAATTAATTTTTCATTATTAAACTATTTACATGTGTGTATTGTAAGAAAGTGGGAACATTATAGGAACACAAAATTCAGAAAGCCTACTATGTTGCCATTTTTTCAAAGTGATCATCTATGAACTATTGAATGCATTACTTTCCGGACAGTTTTCTGTTGGTGTGTTATTATCTATTGAATTTATCATTTACTCTTCAGAAATGAGGCCATTCCATTAATACTCTACAGCAATGTACTATTTGCCTTAAAAATATCTTAGCTATATTTTTGATGTTAGCATATATTTTGTCTAATTTATTATAAGAGCTAAATAATTCAATTAATATTCTTGACCGAATGGAAATAACTCCATATAATGAGGCTTAAGTGAGATTTATAGTTTTGTATGCAAAACTGAGGCTTTTTAATGCCACATATTTTTAAAAGATGAAAAATACTGAGAAAAGTGCAGTATCATTTTTTAGGGTTAAAGGTGGGCAAAGTACAACAATCTCTCTTTTGAACACTTCTTTAATTCCTCCTCTTCCTTATAACCTTTGCTGTCTTCTCTTTGTGGTTCTGAGCTGATAAAAGGGAGCTGAATTTGCCTCCTTTATTGGGATATGTCACTCCTGTGATACACAGCACTAAGTGGAGGACAAGGTGGTTCCTAGGGCAAGAATGCATGGAACATTAAATATGTGCAGCTTGGATCTAGGATTAATAGTTGAAAGTAATTTTTGATATTTCTAGACTAATTAGCCTAGCTCTCTAGAGAATTAAAACATAGATTTCAGTAATAAACATGGCAAAAAAATCAACAGCTCAGGCATATATGCTATCATCTCTGCTATCACTCTAAAACTTAATTAGAATAAATTTCCATGAATGATTGGAGGTTGACTATCCACGTATTTTCTCAGTCCAGTAATAAGTTAAAAGAGGCTATATTCCCGTGGACAAAGAGAACTGGAGAAAAGGCAACAGATTTGATATTTCTACAAAATTTGAAGAGAAAAAGGAAAATGGAGAAGTGGTAACTGATTTGGAACAAAGTTATTACCTGGGTTCCTACAGTGTGAATACCAATGAGCTAAAAGCCAGAGAACCTTAATGCTCCATAGAACCCTTAAAGCCTCATTATGCAGAGGAACCAACTCAGTACTGCAGAAGTCTGGGACTGAAAAAAAGACTTGTCAAAATCTAAGTACAGAGCAGATGGAATCTCCAGGTCCCCTCTCCCATTGAGAGCCATCCAGCAACAATCTTTTTCTATACTTACAGGGCCCATAAAATTTATTCTCTGGGTAAATTGAATGTGAAATACTCCAGATGCAAGAGCATAAGCCACTTCAGAAGGCTGGAGTAAATCACCTTTTGCAAACTGGAGAATTAATTAAAAACCTACATATTAACTGGCACATCCACCCTTTCTTGTGTCCACCTTCTGTAAAGCAAGTGGGTAGATTTATATCCTACAAGCAAAATAGGGGCGAAAGGAACTCCCAGCTCTTAACTGGGAACAAATCCAACAGTGCCAAGTTTAATTTGACACTTGAGGATTGAGCACTGTAAGGAGATCTCCACGGATAAGTGGGAAGGATAATGGGGAAGATCGAACAGCCAGATGCTTTGTGGGTTTAACTTTGGCAAAAATTTTGATAGGTATATGACAGCTTAATTTGAGCATTTGGAATAAACTAACAGTAGGAATGTTGTTTAGAAAAACAATGAAAAGTACCTGCAAGAAGAAATGACTAAACAATATGGAGGGGTTAACTATGAGAACTGGGTATGAGGGTAGAAATAGGGGATGGGCACGTTGTTTTTCATTATAAGTGTTTTTAGACTTTATTATTATTTTTTAATACAATGGCTTATACTACTTTGGTAAAGGTAATTTGAAAATAAGTAACATCTAGGGATTCAGAGATGTATTGTAGGGCAAAAAAAGACAAACATTGGGTAATTTCCCAGTTGTTCCCTTCATTCAGAGGTGGTGTTTATTAATTGTCCATAAGACTATGCATATTCAGAACACTGTTAGTTTTTATTTGGATAAGACATATCTTATTAGGTAAATATTAAAGTTTTTATAGAGGATTTTGGATGATAGAAAAAAATCACAAGATAGTTGGAAGTGGGGAAAAAAGTAAGAGTGCATCGGTAAAATAAGGTTGCATTTTAAATGTGGATGTTTGTTACATAGCAGAGGCAGAATAAAGCGAGTAAAGAAATGGAAAACTTTAAATCAAGCATGAATAATTTGAACTTTCAGATTTTAAAATGAATTAGAATATGTGATGGGTGCTAAATAGCATAAATTTAAATTCATAACGCTCAAAAGAGAAAACTAATATGTGTTATTGAAAACATTTCCCTGGGAGCATAATTTCTCTTTTATATTATGGCAGAGACAGGCAGGGTATTTACCAAGATTGTATCTTCTTTCTCACAGAGACCTAGACTATATTCACCAGCCTATCATATAGATGTCAGGGAGGGGGCTGTGTGAACAACAAACGCTTTTATCTGTCCATAAAAGAATCCATATATTTTCCTTCAAACTCTCTCCAGTTTCACTCACTTATTCCAGTTTTACTCACTCACTTGAAAGCCCCCGTTGAAGATGGCAGAGCCCCAAGATGGAGGAGGCACGAATACATCTATCACCATTTTGAAAAACATCAATCAGAAACATCTTTTGCACTCTACGTGAACAAAAAATAAGCTTCTACCACATATGATCCTTTATACAGTTTTTGACCTATGTGTTACAAAAATTAATATATCCTAATGCATTCCCTATATAAAGTAGGTGAGATGAAGCATGAGGTAAGATAATGATGTCAAAATAAGCAAATAACCCTCTACAGCTGACATCAACAAGAGAGGATGCAAGAACACTGGAAAAGGAGGAAAAAGTGTTTTCAAATTGCCAAAAATAATCCAATAAATCATTAAGAGAAATCAGTAGAAGGGTGATTTCTTGATTAAATACAATGTGTTTTTTTCTAGTACATAATTGCAAACAGTCCTCAAGAAATGTTGTAGCATGTAATAATCCTACCCGGAATTAGCAACGTTATGTTATTGGGCTTTACTCTCCTTAACTTTGCCAGTTCTTTCTCAGTTATTTCTCTTGTAGTACTTATCTTTTTCTCATTGCTATGCATAGATTCTTTATGCAGTAGAGAATTCTATTTATAAATTTTATGTACCTTATAGTTGTTATAAATATTATCCCTAGTGTATCAATTGAACTTTAACTTTATTACTAGTGGCTCTTTAATATTTCTATCAAAGCAATACATATTCACTGAAGAAAATTTAGAATGAATGGTAATAAAATTATTCATTAAAATTACTTTCCACAAAGAAAGGCCAGGGCAACATGGCTTCATTAGTGTATTGTACCAAATATATAAATAATAATTAATTAATAATTCAGTCCTTTTTTTATTGAGATAAAATTGACATATAACATTGGGCAAGCTTAAGGTACACAATGTGATGATTTTATATGATTATCAGCATAGCTGATAATATAATTATAATTTTTTATGCTAAGAACATTTAAGATATAATCTCTTAGCATTTGAGGTATATAATACAGCATTGTTGAGTATGATCACCATGTTATATATTAGATCTCCAGAACTTATTCATCTTTTAATTCCATGTTTGTACACTTTTTTTTTAAAAGATTTTATTTATTTATTTGACAGAGATAGAGACAGCCAGCGAGAGAGGGAACACAAGCAGGGGGAGTGGGAGAGGAAGAAGCAGGCTCATAGCGGAAGAGCCTGACGTGGGGCTCGATCCCATAACACCGGGATCACTCCCTGAGCCGAAGGCAGATGCTTAACCGCTGTGCCACCCAGGCGCCCCAATGTTTGTACACTTTTAACATGTCCCCAGTTCTCCCATAATCCCCCAGCCCTTGGCAATCAGAAATCTACTTTGTTTCTACAAGTTCAGTTTTTTAGATTATACACGAAGTCATGTCATATAATATCCATCTTCCTCTGCTTGTCCTATTCTGCTATGCAAAATGTCTTCAAGTTCCATCTGTGTTGTCACAAACGACAAGATTTCCATCTTTCTCAGGGCTGAATAATATTCCATTGTATGTATATGTCACATCTTTATCCATTCCTTCATTAACAGGCATTTAGGTTGTTTCATAGCTTAGCTATTGTGAATAATGCTGCAATAAACACAGGAGTGCATATATCTTTTCCATACCCTGTTTTCATTTCCTTTGAATATCTACCCAGAAGTAGGATTACTGGATCATGTGATAGTTCTATTTTTAATTTTTTGAGGAATCTCCATATTGTTTTTCATACTGAATGCTTAAATTTAAATTTCCACCAACAGTGTACAAGGGTTCTCTTTTTTCCAACAAAGTGGCAACATTTACCATCTTGCCTTCTTGATGATAACCATGGTAACAGTTATGAGGTGATATCTCATTGTGGTTTTGATTTGCATTTGCCTGGTGTTTCGTGATATTAAGCATCTTTTCATGTACCTGTTAGGCATTTGGATGTTTTCTTTGGGAAAAAAATATCTGTTAAGTTCCTCTGCCCATTTTTCAATCAGATTGTTTTATTGTTTTGATTAGTTCTTGCTGTTGCCACATATGGCAGTCTCAGGAAGCTCCATTCACACAGTATCTATAACTTTGCTGTGTACAAACTTCACTGGCTTTCTGAGGCTCAGCTCTTTACCTGGGTTAGGAAAACAATAGATGCCATACTCCAAGGTGAGTAGAGAAGCCACAATGTAGGGTTTACAAAGATTGTAACTGACCTAGTTACAAAATCCTAAAATCTTCACTCACAGGAAGACTATAATGTGCTGGAAGCTGTTGGAGAGCAAACAGCATATTTTAATATTTTCAAATTTGATGGTATTTCCTCTTTACCCCAAGTGAAAAAAAAAAGAGTTGTTATAAAGAGACCTTCTCTCTCGGAGAACTTGATAAATGATATCTACAGTTCGGGGGAAATAATGGACCCTGTGTTTGACTTCTGTCTAGAGAGTATAAAAGATGAGAGTTCGTCAGTCTGGCTGGTAACAATGGGTCCAAAGGGAGGTGACTGTATTAGGATTGGTCAATGCATTTTAAAACAAAATGCAGTGATTCCCCTGGACAAGATGTAGACCAAAGTGGCAAGAGGTGCAAGATGTTGTTGTCACCTGAAATGGGGGAAATAGCTCAGCAAAATGAAGGGAGGTAACTCTAATGCTTGGAGGCTGAGCACACAGGTGTAATCAATATCTGCTCAATGGCATTCCTCCCTACATTTCACAGGAACTTCAGTTTTGAGAGCTCCAATTAAGGGTATTAGGTTTCTTCTAAGTTCCCACAATGGGATCCATAGAAAATGAGTTAATATTGATTACTTCTCATATCTAAAAAAACATAAAGTTACTTCATAAGCATATTGGTCAAATAGGGACTTCTCACCTCTCTCTCCACTGGGCATACTGGAATGGCTTAGAAATCATGATGCATTAACAGGGTGGGAAATGTATGTGGTGACCATGCATCCCTCTATCATGCCGAAGACCAACCTGCTTTCAGTACAGGCAGCTACAACTATGAGTCAAGTCTAAATGTTTTATGATTATGCTAGACTGAACTAGACAAATTATTTATTAATTGACACTGTTGCTAGACTGAACTAGACATATTAATTGACACTGTTATCTTTCCTGTGACACAAAAAATCATGGAGCTCACTCTAAGTTTCATTCACAAGCAGTAAAGTATCATTCACATAGAACAAATGTAGAGAGATAGTGATAGTAAAATATAAAACTTCTGATTATAGTCCTTGGGTCCTGTTCCATTAAGATAATTATTATATTTATAGCTATTATGGGTAAATAAAAATATCCATTTGTACACATCTTTGATATATAATACAAATTATATCAGTATTTTAATACTTTTATATTAACAAATTAATATTTTTACATAGTTCAAAAGGCCACTATTAATTTGTTTCTTTTTTCCCAATGCTTGATCTAAAGTAGGAGTCAGTAAAACATAGCTCGTATGCAAAGTCTAGGTCCCTCCTTGCTTTTTGTAAATAAAGTTTTATTCGAACACAGCTTTACTTGTTTGTTTACATACTCTTTAGAGCTACCTTTGGTTATAACAGCAGAGTTGAGCAGTTGCAAGAGAGATTGTGTGGCCCATAAAATCTCAAATATACATGTACAGAAAATGTTTGCAAACTACTGATCTAGAGCACTATTCTCCAGCAACTCCAGAATGAGATGTAACAGCAACTTCATCATATTAAAAGATTTTTCACTCAAGAGCTGATTTTCAAATTGATAGTAACAGATTGATTTTAAAGGAAAACAAAATATGTTAATGTGTTTATGTGTATAGCATGCTCTCATGAAATCTTGAAGACTGCCAAATTATGCATCTTGCTTACAAATATTAATGTTAATTTCTCTCATTTGTTTGTTGCAAAGATATGCCAGTGTAGGTTCACTACTTAAGTATACCCTTATTTAGATCAGAAGGGGGTGATATATGAGGCTTAATACATAAGTGATGTTCAATTAAAATGATTTACAAGTAAGGACAGACCTGGAAAAATTTTTTTCAAAATTCATAATAATCCTTCTATAATATTGAATGAAATGAATTTCAATTTGTAGCAAAGACAAAAATGAAAATATAACAATGTAAATATTGTAAAGACATGAAATGGGACCGAGACAAATCTATTAACTATTAATTTAATAACTGATATCATAGATTTGCCTTGTAAAATAAAACAGCAACATTAACCTTGTAACCATTCAGTGACACATCTACCAACATATAACAAAAACACAAAGTTTTAATGACATTGAAAATTTAGTATATTAAAAAAAAATAAATTCAATATATTATGTAACAAATAGCTCTGGAAAAAATAAGTGAGTAAAAATGAATAGATGAAGCATTTAAGATAGGAAGTCAGAATTAAGTCTGAAGACATGTTTTGTTTATTTCTGGAAAGTGTTCACACATGAAAATACCATTAGTATGATAACTGACAAAACTAAAGGACACAAAAAGCTCTGAAGGAGAAAGGTATGAGAGAAAAGGGAGGGAAATACAATAGAGGAAAGCAATCTACCATATTCTGTGATATGAAGGAATCTTGTTATACACAGCCAGAACTGAATGTAAACTGGTCAGCTGCTCAGTTGTCTAGGACAGTTAAATATAAAGATGTTCAAACATAGTATTTCCAAAATGGAACGATTTGGAAACATATGAATTGTTTCTGCTTTCATTTAGCATACTATCTAATAGAAGTCAAGCACATACATTCTCTTTCTCTCTCAAATAAATAACAAAACTAACAAACATAAAACTTATATCCACTCATAGAGCTATATTTCTCTATAATATATTATGATAAGCACATGAAGTCATAAACTAGCAGAAAATTGATAATCTCAGGCAAAGGAATTCTATAACAAAATCAGTTATGACATGCTGTTTAGTAGAAATCAATGATGTCTTTTATTACCTAAATGATAAAACCTTTAACATGCCCCTAGAACATTCTGGTTTGGCAAATGGCAAAAGATTATTAAAGTAGATTACATATGGTTACACAAGAAATGTTTCATAGATTTTCTTTAGAACCTTAACCTGAGGAAAATGAATTAGTGTAGATATTGGCTTTAATTAGCAAATTTTAATTAATTAAAACTGGATGCTTCTACCCCTACAAAATCACATTTAACAAACAACAAATTGAAGCAAGGAATTGAGCCAACAAATCCTCAACGACAGATTTATCCTAAGGAAAATAGTAGAGCAGGAACATCCAGATCTCTTAAAAAATGTCCTACTTAATATTTTTCATAATAATAAATATTTCTCAAAGTTCTGTTTGTGACTAAAGAAGGAGAAGGAGGAGATAGAGATGGGGGAGGAGGAACAACAAAGGCAAAGGAAGATGAAAGAGGAGATATTAAAGGTGTTGCTTATGAAATAGGATATCAGAGCTAACACGACTGATAAAACCCAGGAGCTAATATGAGGGGCTCCCATCTGAGATGAGTAGCTGCATTAAAGTTTTGTCAGTCTGAAAGACTGGGATTTATCTTTATGTAGACTTTGACTTAATTGGTTGGGAATTGTAAGTGGAGGGATAAACACATCTTATTAACAGAATTGAGTCAAGACCCCTACTCCGCAATGTTTCTATGAGCACAGTAGTACTTCAAGCCCTAATAATAATCCATGGTTTGGATCACAGGCCCAGAGCACTAGGTAAAAGTAGCAGTAAAACTGGTGGACAGAATCTAAGTGCAGAGCGAAAAGAAAAAAGAAAATATCACCATCACCACTGTCAACAAATAACAAAGAGAATGGCATACAAAACTTCCAAAAAGCACAAGATATTCTAATGCTAAAAAACACAACTAACAAAATAAACAATAAAATCAAGAGTTTTGTTTCATGAAGGCACCTGGGTGGCTCAGTCAGTTAAGTCTGCCTATAGCTCAGCTCAGGTCATGAACCCAGGGTCCTGGGATCAAGTTCTACATCAGGGCCTCTGCTCACCACAGAGTCTGCCTCTCCCTCTCCCCCAGATCATGCTTGCTCTCTCTCCCAAATAAATAAATAAAATCTTAAAAAAAAGAGAGTTTGTTTCATACTAAATACATTTTATAAAATAGAAGACTTTAAATATTCTCGGAGCATAAAAATTAAAGGCATCATTTTACTTAAATTAATAAATTAGAGCACACAAAAATGAGAAATCAAGCTTGGAAAACTATAAAAGCAAAAGTAGGAAATATTGATATGAAAAATATTGTGACTGGAATTTAAAATGCTATAAAATGCTATAAATAAAATGATCTCTATGCAGGAAAAGTTTAACAACAGAATCAGTGGGTTGGAAAACAATACTGAGACATTCATGCAAAATACAGTTTAGATAAGAGGTTAAAGAATTGAAGATATCAATAAAGATGGAAGCCAGATAAAGAAGTTATAATTCTGTGTAAAAGGAAGGTGAAGAGCTTGGAAGGAATGAAGAAGTAGCATTTGAGGAGAAATTCTTTAAAATGTTTCTTAAACTCAGAGATTTACACACAGATGATCAGTTTCATCAAGAAGAAAACTGAATACAGAAAGAGGTATGGGGGAGAAGCTATTTAACTCAGAAATTAAAAATAAAAGTTTTTAAATGAAAATATATACTAAAATACATACAATGAAACATTTTGTGCTTAAAATGTAATAATAAATCTCTGAAAACATTTAACTAGATGTGGAAATAGGCTAAGTTGCTAATCATTGTCAGAAAGAGAAAAAAATAATTCAATAACTGTAGGATTTGTTATAAAAGGACTATAATTATATCCAGCCCCTAAAATCTACAGATAAACACCAAAGGGATGGAAATGTAATCTAAATTTTCTAATCAGAGTGGAAAAGTAATTTTGGAAATTTGACTTATTCAAACAAAAGCCACAGAAATGGGGGGAAAAACAAGAAAACTGAAGAGTAAACAAAATGCAAATCAAAATGGCATAAACTAATGCAAATATGGATATCAGCAATTATATGTGTGCGAATAAAATAACATTTAAAAATAGAATTAATATATTAGCTAAGAAAAATACCCAGTTATTTGTTTCTTATACCAAAAGACACACACCTAGAAGCACATGAAAAAAGGGCAAACTAACCTAAGAAGCTATAAAAATCATGAACCTACATGGACTTACTAACAATTCCTTTGTTTATTCACCTATTATGTGTTGCTTATTGTCCCAGAAGTGAGAGATACCCATGAGACAAAATCCCTGACCTCAATGACCTTATATTTTAGCAGTAAAAAATATACATTCTGTCTCTGTTTCTCTGTCTCTGTCTCTGTTTCTCTCTCCCTCTCTTTCTCTCTCTCTCTCTCTCTCTCTCTCACACACACACACACACACACACACACACAAACACACAGGCTAGTGCTGTGAAGAAAAATAAAGCAGGAGAAGGGGGATAGAGAGAAGGCAATGATAAAGCTTGCCATGTGGACAGCTAGGAAAAATTATAGGGAGTGAATACAGTGAATATAAATGTCTTGAACATTTCCAATTTTGAATTCATTTTTATATATAATTTCAACCCTTTTATACATTTTAACTCAACATTTTCCTTACTGAATCTGATTCTGGATTCACTTACACATCTTGATTTGACTTTGTCCTACAGAACAAAGAACATATCTAAATGACAAAATTATCCTTTAGTATTTGAAGCAAATGGCGGATTATATTCTAATTCAGACCTCCTTGTGAAAATCAGCTTCACAATAAATATATATTGGTACTATCTCAAATATGTTGTTTGAAAAGCAATTGTACGCATATATATGTCTCTATGCTTAACTAGAACTCCATGAAGTCTTAAGAATATCTAAAATACAAGTTGCTTGATGAGCACCTGTTCTCTTCTATTGCAAGGTATTTGCTGACATCGACAAGTAGATTTTAAAATGCTCATAACTCTGACTTATTAATTTCACTTCCATGAAATTATAGTTAATAGGAGTGGAATTCCAATGGAATTCTTACATATCTTATCATATATTTATATTATTCAAATAAGTATGTATTTCTATATCAGGGAAAGGGGTAAAAGCAGCTAACAAAATTAGAGTATCATGGAAAAAGTATTGGTTGAATATTAAATGAAAAAGGAAGTCCAGCAACTATATTTTATACTTAATATAAGCTAAACTCTAAAAATATGCATAGAAAAACTATAGGAAAGATACATACGAAAATGGTAAGAAGTTTATTATTAGTCTAGGCATTAGAGGTGAAATTTTTTTAAACCTGAGAAATTCACAGTGCATTTAAAAAATTAACTAAAATTAATTGACACTGGAAGAATGTTGATGATTATTGACAAGTATATATACACTTGTGTAACAAAACTCCAGTGATCACCCTTCACATGCCTAAATACTGAACCACCATCCACCCCAAGGTTAAATCAATATTTGATTGATACTCCTATAGATATTCCAAAAGACATGAAATTACTGGGTCATATACTGACCACGTGTTGAACTTTTATGAAATTGCCAAAGAATTTTGTACCAGTAATGTATAAGAGTACCAGTTGTCAGATATCTTTAACATTTGGCTTACTTCTTTAAATTTTAGTCATTCTAGTAGGTTTCTAGTAATATTTCATTTTGGTTTAATTGCAATTCACTAATGACTAGTGATGCTGGGGATCTTTTTATATCCTTATAGGTCAATCATATGTCTTTTTTGGTGAAATGTCTCCAAACTTTTTGTCCACTAAAAAATGGATGTAGGAATTATTTTATCTATTCCAGAATAAGGCCTTTGTCAAATACACATATTATTAATATTTTCTCCAAATGTGAGGCTTATCATTTTGATAAGCAAAGACTTTTAATTTTGATGATCTCAATCAGTTTCCCTTTCTTTTATGCTTAGTGTTTATGAGTTCTGCCTAAAAAAATATTTTCTTCCTCCAAGTATCAATACTTTCTATGTTTCTTTCTAGATACTTTATAGCTTTCACTTTCACATTTAGATCTACAATCCATCTTGTCAACTTGCATATGGTGTGAGTATAGCTCAAGGGTTTTTCCCCCCCTTTTTTTTTCTTATATGGATTTATCTTGTTTTACAAATTCTTATGAACATCTATTCCCTTTGCTTTCATTTGCACCATTGTCAAAGTGGGGAGCCTGGGTGGCTCAGTCGTTTAAGCATCTGCCTTTGGCTCAGGTCATGATCTCTGGGTCCTGCAATCAAGCCCCATATCAGTCTCCCTGCTCAGTGGGGAGTCTGCTTCTCCCTCCCCCTCTGCTCCTCCCTCTGCTTATGCTCTCTCTCTCAAATAAATAAATAAATAAATAAATAGATAAATCATTTTACTGATTATACGTGTACTTAATTCTGCCTTCTCTTCCAACAACTACTGTCTAATCTTACACAAACACATTATTTTAATTATTGTAATTGTATAGTAAGACTTAAATATGGTTTGTGAGCCTCTTGTTTATTCTTCTTTATCAATATTATTTTGACAAATCCATGGATCTTGTAACACTATATAAGTTTCATTCTTAATTTATGAATTTCTTTAAAAAAATCTGGAATTTTAACTTGAATTGCATTGGTTCTATAGATTGATTTGTGAAAAAATAGACATTTCTTTAATACTGATTATAACAATTATGATCATTATTTGCCTATTTAGATCATTGTTAATTCTTGTCACTATTATTTTATGGTTTGAAGTAAACATATTTTGCACATCTTTTATTATATTTCTCATTATGTTATATGTTTTCTTACTATTATAGTCAGAAGTGTTCTTTTTCAATTTATATAGCTTTTGTTTATAAATAGAAATGCATTTGATTTCACATCATAACATTTTTTGTGTGCTATTGCTAATTTCACTTCTTAAGTTCTAACAGGTTGGAGGTAGATTTCTTTGTATTTTTACTTAACAATTATGTCTTCTATTAGTAAAAAACAATGTACCTTTCTCTTTCTGTTATTTATGCTATTCATTTTTCTTGCCTTATTGCACTGATTGGGACCAATAGTCAATATTGAAAAGAAGTTGTAGGAGAATTTATCTTTGACATTTTCCTAAACTTAGGAGGAAATCAATTCATATTTTACCAAACCTGATAAGTAATGTTTTCTCTAGATGCCCTTTCTTGGTTTAAGAAGTTTCCTCTTTGTTCCTAATTTGCTAAAAAGTTTTATCAAGAACATCATTATTTGTAAAATAATGTTTCGGCATCGAGATAAAAAGATTTTCTTCAATATGTTCTATTAATGTGAAGAAATACATGGTCTGATTTTGAAATATTGAATCACTTTTGCATTTCTGCAAACATAAATCCATTTTGATCATAAAGTATTTTTCTTTTTTTAGTATTTCAGGAATTAATTTAATAATTTTCTTAAGGATTCTGGAACTTATGTTTTTGATATTCCTTGGCATGTATTGATTTTTTTTATAATATCCTTAACAGAATATGATGTTAGGTTTACGTAGGTCATGAAACATGTTGGGATGTTTTTTCACCTACCATCTTTCTGACATAATTGTGAACAACTTATTTATTTGTTATTAAATGTTTGGTAACATTTACCATAGAAGCTTTGGGGCCAGATGTTTCTTTAGCTTTTTAATAAATTTACTATGAATTTATTTAACACATGTAGGGCTTGTGAGGTTGTCTACTTCATCCTGTATCAGTTTTGTAAGTCAAACTTTTTTAAAGTATGTGTCCTTTCCATTTGTTGTTAATTTTCTCAGTAGAAATTTGTTCATATTATTTTCTTAATATCTTTTAAAGTCTTGGACAGGTGGTAATATCCCTCTATAAATCCCAATATCCATGTTTTTCTTCTTTTTTAATGCTGTATTTATTTGAGAGAGAGAATGAGAGAGTGTGTGTGTCAGGAAGGGGTACAGAGAGAGAGAGGATATCTAGCACACTGCACTGAGTGTGCAGCTTGACACTGGGCTTCATCCTATGACCCTGAGATCATGACCTGAGCTGAAACAAAGGGTCTTACACTTAACTGACTGGGCCACCCAGGCTCTCCTCCTTCTTTTTTGAAAACCATTTTAGGAGTTTAACAATTTTCTTAATTATTCAAATAACTAACATTGAACTTTGGATGATTATCGCTATCCTTGCTGGAGCAAGGACTATTGTCATGTTGAATAAATTACCGTTGCATTTTCAAGACTTCTAGACTCTGTTATGCTCCATTTGAACCCCCCCATCTTTGCTAATAGCTCAGCTGGACTCCCCCCCCCATTTAGATAATTTTTCAACAGGTCTATATCATCTGCCAGCTTATAATAACACCATGTATTTGCCCCCATGAAATTATTATCACTCTCTGTTCATTCACGATGTTCTGAATTCAGTTCATCTGTGCTTCCTTGTAAACAATGCTCTTTAATAAGTCTTTTATCCAGATCTTTAAAGTGTTTTCATGGAAGTAAATATCTTATAAGTCCTTTTATATCAAAACCAGAAGTAACTCTCTGTAGGTAATTTTAAACTTTCCTAAGGCATTTCTAATTTCTAATCTCAATAAATATAAATTATTTTTAGATTTAAATAGAAACTGAGTTTCTTTAAGAAATGGAGGAACATAATTGATTTTTGAAAGACTCATATATTTGTCCCTGTAATTTCTTTTAAAGACTATCAGTTATTTGTTTTCTTCAAAAGTGGGACAATAACTATGAGTTTGCCTTTTTTTTGTTCCTTGGTGTCTGGCTCTAAGAAATAAGAAAATTGCAGGCCTTTCTTTTCATCTTTATTTATTTCTTTTTTTTTTTTTAAATGTGTTTCCTTTATTGTAAGCTAATTGTGGAGTTAGAATAAACTGAAGAGGGCATGTTTTTATTTGCCACTCTAACGTGCTAAATTGTGAATTGATTATGTTTCTGATGGATTTTCACCCTTGCAGTAAGTGTAATGAAGTAAAATGTAATTTTGCAATCCAAACAAAATATGTAAGCATCTCTGAAAGTTTCCTCATACATATTTCAGAATGTATGTGTTTCATATGTATTGCAGAATTGTTGCTTTATAAACTATTCTATAGTATTCCTATCTTTGTAACTATATATGTTGTAATGAAAAGAACACAAAATGTATAATCATAAGATTTGGGCTTGAATTTCATCTCTGTATAGAGTTAGCCCCTGCTTTTTCTTTCCTATGTGAAAAATGTTACTATATTAGTCTCTATCTTACACGCTGAAAGAGGTGAATGGGATAATGAATGAGAAAGTATTTTCATAAACAGAGAAATGCTATATAATTGATCATATTGCTTAATTTATATTGCTAGAATGGATATAGAGTTGAATCAAAAGCGGAATTAAAAAAATCTTGCAATGTAAATGTCCATCACCTGAAGGTGAATTGTAAAAGAGCTGAATGTTACTTGTCTAGGGCCAGCTGGCAGAAAGCCTATGTTGAGTTAGTGTTTCAATTTCATTCTGGATATTTAAAGAGCACACGCATTCACACACACTCACACACCTGGGCCCAACTTTGTAAATTCTATTATGCAGCCTTGGCACAATCACTAAGTAGTGCCTCTACCAAAGGTCACTTTTACTCATTCCTTTAGAGCCATTAAAGAATAAGCAACAATTACATATCTTGCCTTGACTATTAGAAAGGTCAAAAGTGGTAAAAAGGCATACCTTTAACTTAAAAATGTGATTACACTTCCTGAAAATTACAGCTTTGCGTTCGTCTGAAAAAGATAATAATATTTCCCTCAAAGGGCAAACACTGCAAAACCACAAAATCTTTTTTATACTTTCATGCTTCCTAGCTGATATACAAATTATCCATGATGTTGGGGGCATAATGTTAAGCAAAGAAAACAGTGATTTAATTTAAAAAGAATTGTGTTATGCTTGTGATAAAAGAGACACATGTTTATTGTGAAAAATAGAAAAAATAGAAACCAATTGCTTTGCTTCCAAGATGTTCATTTAAATCCAAATATTTTGATTATATTCATTTTCAAATTATCATTGAATTAACCAAAACAATTAAAACAAATAAAAATTTTTAAAAAATCATTTCTACAAAGCAGAAAAGTGTGTTATCGTAGACTGAAATTATAGTGTATTTCAAAATTATATACTGCAGAAAGTTTGTACCTTAGAAAGGAAGTGCTTACATGAAAAGATACTCAAAATCACTCATTATGTTGGAAAAACAAATCAGAACTACAGTAAGATATCACTTCACACCAGTCAGAATGGCTAAAATCAACAACACAAGAAACAACAGGTGTTGGAGAGGATGTGGAGAAAGGGTCACCATCTTGCACTGTTGGTGCGAATGCAAACTGGTGCAGCCACTCTGGAAAACAGTATGGAGGTTCCCCATAAAGCTAAAAATAGAACTACCCTACAACCCAGCAATTGCAATACTCAGTATTTACCCAAGGGGTACAAAAATACTAATTTGAAGGGATACATGCACCCCAATATTTATAGCAGCATTATCAATGATAGAATTAAAATTTGAAAAAAAAGAAAGGAAGTGTTTACAATTCTTGATTCAAAATGTGAACAACAGGACTATCAAATGTAATTGGCTTGTTTCCCTGGGAAAACACCAAGTACCACAAACTCCTAGATGCACGCTGGAGGAAGAGATACTGGTTACTAGTAACCTACTTATCAGTAAAGTTGCATCTATAGCTAATATCCTGATGCTAAAGTAGCAGAGACTAAATGCAATGGTGACCAAAGACAGCCCATATGATAAAGACCTTTCACAGAAAACTAAGGGACTGATATAACAACTAACAAGCCTTCCCTTGCCTTTGCAGATGTCATTGGAACACATGCCAAGTAAAGCAAGAGCATAATTGCATTAGCTTACTTATAAAGGTTGTCCCCAAACCCAAGAAAAATAAACATTTAAGCATAGAAGGAGATTTCTCTGCTGCTAGAATACCTCTGTATTAACTTCCTCCCTACTTGTCAAAGTCAATCAGAACCACAATTTCTGAAAACAATATCAGGGAAAATATAAACTTAGGCCTTTTTCCTTTTGTGACTAAAGATTTGCTCAGAAACAAACAGTCTTTGATAGGACTCATATTAAACCACCCTAGTGGGAAAGGAGATGTCTCCTATAAGAATGGGTAAACAAAGAATAACCCCTGGATACGTATATGGAAGTGTGCAGAGATGTAGACATATTAAGGAATTCTGGAAAAACAGAGCCAATGTTCTCATAAAAGCAGACTAGAAAATGCACAACCACACACATGAAAATGGCCCTTTACTTGGTATTCTAAATGAGATATGAGATAGTATCATATATCTGATAATAGCTATCATTTATTTAAAACATATTATTTGGCAGGTAATTTAACTGTTCTCAAATGGTATGTTCTTGAAACTTGACAAATCTTACAGGAAATAGAGAACATTGTCCGTAAGTTAGACAAAAAGGAACTGGATTGGGGGAGAGAGTGCTGTAAAGAAAAGAGAAGCAAGCAAATAAAAATAACAATTTTTTTTGCTCAGGGAAAATGTCATTTCATCCTAAAAGTACCACAAATAACACAAAATATGAAAATGCCTGTTAGATTTTAAATATTGATTTTATTTTTCCTGAATTATTTTATTAAGTGTTCTCAATCTCAAAAATAATTTAAAAAGGAGATAAACTATGGGTCAATACCTAGAAAATTACATTAACATTTTACATATGTCATTTTAGAATTTTTAAAAAAACAAAATAATATGTGTAAAATGGACCATGTTATAAATACTATAAAAGTGTGTTTTTTAACATAGTAAGAATTATTTTTCATACACCTATTTTTTCCTCTGTGTGTCATTATTTTTAATGACTGAACATTATTCTATTAGATGTTTATTCTTCATAACTGTGAATGTATTTCTAGGTTTTTATACTATTTTAAAACACATCCTTTCCTTTATATATTTGTTCATTTTCCTTAATTTATCCCTAGTAATAAATGACAGCTCTGGAATAACTGAATCGTTTAGGGGAAGGAAAGTTTTAGGGGTTTTATTCCACATTAACAACTTCCTTCAGTCACTTGAATCAATTTATTTATTTAGATACAATGTGTGAACTTTTAGCAGTAAATCTATCCCATTACCTGATGAGTTTTGAATCCACATAAAAATCAAGGGCTTAGATATCTTAATTTCATAGTGAGTTTTAATGTTGAATTTCAAATAAAGCTTTCTTAGACTCTTGCACA
This sequence comes from Ailuropoda melanoleuca, assembly GCF_002007445.2. Taxonomy (NCBI): domain Eukaryota; kingdom Metazoa; phylum Chordata; class Mammalia; order Carnivora; family Ursidae; genus Ailuropoda; species Ailuropoda melanoleuca. The sequence goes on from NC_048221.1 coordinate 99,091,105, forward strand.
AAATTGCATTGTGAGACAACTGAATGTAATTCTGAACCAAACTTTGTCACCTGTGAATTCTATATCCAGCAAAAGTGACTTTGATCTGTGTAGGCGGTCATTCTCACATTTCCAGGAATTCAGATCATTTACAATCACTGTACCCAGTTTTCAATGTTTTCTTTAGCTTTTAAATAAGAGATCATTATTTAGTAAGGTTTCACAAGATTAAAAATTCTGAGCCATTCTAATGAATCTAAGAGGCAAGATGAAATGGGGAAAGCAAAAATGTGTATTATTGTGATTATGTAGGGGAACTAAATAAACACCGCTGTATCCTTAAAGTTGATTAGGAGAGAAATATACGCTTTATAAATCTGTATACTAAAAAATGACCCTAGATGGCAGATTATATATTCCCTAATTTGCTAGAAGAAAACAAACACACATACCCACCCATAAAACAAAAGGATTTGTGTCATGTATTAAAATATAGCAAACAAACCATAAAGAAACATAAACATAAAAATATAAATTATGAACCAAATTATAACTTGTATTGAGCATTAATTATGCGTAAGAATTGCCTTGAAGTTTTAAATGTACTAAGTCATCTAATCTTCCAATCTAACCTATAACTTAGATGTTTTTACAAAGCTCAGGCTCTGAAGTCAGACTAGCAGGCCTTTCTTCGTTAAGTCTACCACTCACTAGTTGTGTGACTTGACTCAAGAATTACATGCTCAGGGCCTCAGTTTGTTCCTTGAAAAGTGGGCATGATAACACATCAGCCTCAAAAGATCTGTTAAAACATAAAATTTTCAGTCATGTTGCTGACATAATAAGCCCTTGACAGAAAGTTGTATTAGTTCTGAAAGCCCATTTACATTTGCTTTCTACCTCATTGATCTGATTTTTATAGCACTGTGTTTGCTGCATAGTGTCTCTAAATGTCTAATTCTATGATGGTTTACATTTTTTGAGTATTTTCCCTCACGATTAACTTATTAATTTCACAGATATACACTGACCTCTACTATCTGCCTGACACTCTTCTATGTGCTATAGTTGCAACAATAAACCGAACTGTTTATAAAGTGACATTCAAGTGCCCATGACAATCATACATAGAACAAATAAGAAATATATTGTATGTTAGACAATAATATGGTCTAAGGAGTATGCTGTGGCAAAGAAAAGGATGTCTCTGCATGTGTATTTGCAATCTTAAATATTGTGGCCAAATATTTAATGATGATATGAGACATTTATCAGGCAAAGGCAGAGTTATGCAGATATCTCTGTGAAAAACATTCCAGGAAAAGGGAACATACATGAAGGTTCTGAAGCAAACGAATGCCTGGTGTGTTCTGGGAACAGAAAGGAGGCGAGGGTGGCTGATCAGTATGCGTCAGGGGAAGAATACTGGAAATAAACTCAGAGGTCTCAGAAATCTAGAACCTCACAAAGAGAAGTAAAGTGGTAAAGAGAAGTTAGCAGCAAAGTAGACTGAGACTGAGCGGCCAGTAAAGTTGAGGGGGAACCGGGTGAATTAAATAACGTAGAAGCTAATAGGTGTTTCTTACAGAAACAAAAAAAAATGACAAAGCAGGGGTGGGGACGGTGGCAAGTAGTTGGCGTGGTTTCCTTGAATAGGGGACAGGAAGAGAAATCTAGAACACAGAGTAAGAATCACCTGCAGCTAGAAGAAGCAAAAGAATATATCCTTTTTATTAGGAGAGAATGTCAGGCGTAAACACACAGGGGTTGGGATGTGGGTGGGCACACTCAAATGTGCTAAAGCCATCAAAAGCAAAGTAGCACATAACTGCCATTTCTGTCAGGCTTTGCCCTATTTCAACTCCACTGAGTTCAGAACTGGCTGGGCAGCCCAGTCCTCCGCTAGCCTCCTAAAGAGCATGGGAGAAAAACACGTAGGCTGAAATGGTACAACAATTTTATCTCCAGTTCTGCCTAACAGAATTCACATCAACTAATACTGGTTTTAGCTAACATTAATTGGAAACTTACTATGTGCTTGATAAATTTAAATGTATTACCTCATTTAAGTTTTCCTCCTCATTTAATTTTCACATCGATTCTACCAGGTAAGCATGGTATTATATTTTATAGATTAACTGTAACACCTTGTTCAAGATTTCATTTCAGAAACAATATTTTGAATCAGTATGTCATAACTTTTACTTTGCAGGGCACCATCAACTATTACATTTTTGCCCTGTTGTTTTCTGAGATATACAAGAGGTGTAGGAAGGTGGCCTCTGAAAAGGAAGTCCACCTCACCAATTAGTAGGATGGTGAAAAACATAGGTCTCTTGGTCTCCTAGCCAGAGTTAGAAAAGGGATAAGCACAGAATATTTTCCTACTGCCTTCCCTCCCGCTTCCCCAACCCCAGTGATCTCTGTTAATTCTGCATATATATTTTTTTTCAATTCAGTACTGTATGCCTTTTAGTTGATGAACACTCCAAAACTGTAGATTAAATTCTCCCTTAGTCTTGCCTTAGTCTTAATTTTCAGGGTCTTTTTTCCTTTTCATAATTTCTGGTTCCCTGTAGATATTTTAGTTTGCAATTGGGACAGATTGCTTCAGATAATTGCCAGTTGCTCTTTTTTTGGCTAGGATTGCCTCTGATGTTTTAAAAACTCTCTGTGTTCGTTAAATAAAAAAGTAAAGAAAGCCAACTATTATTTTTCCTTTATCTGACCTTAGATTAATTTATTCGAAGGGCAAACTATGCCAGAGCTCTGAATGACTCCTAGAATACCATCATTTTAATAATAGTAGTGGATTATTTCCTTTAATGGGTAATTATGGTTTGACTCTTACTTGTCCATTTTATAAATTCAAGAAAATCTGTGTTCCAACAGAAAATATATACATTGAATCATTTTTAATTTGCCAAGGGAAACTTAAACTACCTTTTCATATTCACAATAACATACAGAAAAGCTATTTTAATTCCTTTTCTGCAGAGGAGGGCTAAAATTTAAAAAGACATTTCTACTGTTGTTCAGCTGGTTAATGACAGAAGTATATTTTGCATCTAGTCTGTGTGACTAAGAAAAACATTCTATTTTTACTAAAACACATCACTAGGTCTCTCCACACTGCTCTCTGCCCATGTACTTGAACTCAGAGGATGAACATAACAGAAAGAAAAAAAAATGTTAGTGAAGATTTTATCACTGAGACACATCATGTGTTTGTCAGTGCATAACTTATGAAATAGATTCTGTGCATAAGCTCCTACAAGGTTTTAGGAAAATGGACAGCTAGTTTTTACTCACTTCTGCAACTTTTATATTAAAACATAGGTGTAATTTAAAAAACAAAACAAGCAAAAGGAAGAAAGAGAGAGAGAAAGAGAGACAGAAAGAGAAAGAAACAGACTCTTAATTATGGAGAACAATCTGATGGTTACCAGTGGGGAGGGGAGGGAGGGGATGGGTTAAATAGATGATGGGGATTAAGGAGTGCACTTGTGATGAGCACTGGGTGACGCATGGAACTGTTGAATTACTATATTGTAGAATTGAAACTAATGTAACACCGTATGTCAAGTAAGTAGAACTAAAATAAAAACTTAAAAATTAAAAAAAAATAGTTCCCAGGTGATAACTACCTAAACACTAAAAGCATGCATGGAAATTTTACTGATTTTTATGACCTGAGTAATGGGAGAATTGAAGAGCTGCATTTAAAGTTAAAATAACCTCTGAGTTTTAGTTATTGTTCTACTTCTTCCTAGTTGTGTGATATTTGGACAAATTACTCCACTTTCTAAGATTGGTTGTCTCCATCAGTTCAGGAATCTGGCTGATAACACTGACCCCACGAGCAACTGAGAGGCTTACATAATAGCTATAAAACCAGCTAGCATTTATTGCACGTTTGCTATATTCCAGGCATGATTCTAAGAACATTGTATGTGTACAATCATTTAATTTGCACATGGTCTCATGAGCTAGGTCCTATCATTGCTGATATTTTACAGACAGGATAAAGAAGCACAGGGTTAAGTATTTAGCAAATGCACGCCAGGCAATCAGACTACAGGGCCTGTACTGTTAATCAGTGGGCTTAGCTGCTTTTCATCAAAAGTGAAAGCATGATTTGAAGGTACTTTGAAAACTGCTATTCAACTGTTAGGTTTCCTGATTATTTATAATATTGATTTATCTCATTATATATGCATATACTGAATATTATTTAATCTAAGCTGTCATTCACTACTGATATACTAAATGCTTTTATATTATAACTGTTTTAAAAAGTTCAGAGTAAGGCATAAAAATGTGTTCCATATATTCGTAAGTCCAAATGAGTACTCTTATGTCATAATATTTAATCATGTACTTTGAGCATTTTCTTCAATTTGAAGACATTAACTAAGTGTATAAAAATGAAATTAGGTATCTCTAAACATAAGCTTTCCTAATCGTTTGGGTGATTTTCTCTCTTCTATTGAACAGTTATGAATGTTCAATGTAGTAATCCACATATTGTATTTGTGGTTGAGATCATCTTGCCCATCAGACATCCCTTACTTCCCTTCATTTCCCATGTAGAAATGGAAGAGCCATATAGCCAATGGGCTGAGAAGAGAAGTCTCTTTTCCTCCCTCTCTCATCCCTTTCAGAGGCCATGCATTGAGATGCCAGCACCACAGAACTGCAGAAGCTCACCACTGAACAGCACTATGAAGGTCAGCTGATTTGTAGATTTAGTCGACCCACAGAAGATTTGGTGTAAGCAAGAATTAAACTCTGTGTGTGTGTGGTACATGTGTACCCTAATGCAACATAAACTTCTTTCTTGATTTAGCGCTTCCCTTAAGCTCTGTACCATTTCAGCAATGAATGAATAGCAGTTGTTATCTTTACTAATGTTATCACCATCATCATGACAAAACAGTGACATTCTGCAATATCATTTTGCTGTACTCTTGTAAACTGGGGGTTGATTTAGTAAGAACTGGGATTATTCACCTTTCTCAAAATGTCTAAACCAGGGCTACACAATCATATTTTTAATACTAAATATTGGGAAGGTGATCAGAAATTTTGACCATTTCCCCTGTCACCAGAATTTTGGGAGTTTTTTGAACCAAAAAGCAGTTTCTAAGTATTAATCAGTCAAAACTCATTGTTAAAATACAGAAACTGAATCACAGATGCCACATCTTGCTAAGGACTGTTGTGCTAAAATTTTGGTGTTTATCTTTTAACTTGATATAAAACTTGTTTATTTGTATCCCATGAACAATAATCAAAATAGTGACTGATTTTCCATGAATAACATATCTGATTCCACGTGCTAATCAAATTTCTGACCAGTACATTTGTGTTATCATTTGCTTTTCTTCTGAAATAACTGGTTGAGCAACATTCATTCATTATGCTCCATCCATGTTTTTTTGTGCTGACAATGCATATTAATGATAATGTATATGAGACCATTGAGCATCAGTCCCTCTGTACTGGAGTAAAGGTTACATGTGGACTTGTAGCTGCCATTGCTCCTGATGGTATCCATGTATTTATCATTGGAATGGGTTTTATGGTTTTATAGGGTAAATGTAAACCATATTGCAATGTGAAAAAAAAAAAACTTGATCAGTAAAGAAAGAACATAAAAGTTCACTCCTATAAGTGTGGTACAAGCACAGGGTAGCTTAATCTTTGCCTTTAATAGGATATTTCAGTGATTTACTGTAGGCTATTACTACTAATATTTCCAGGTCTCAAAAAGTTCTAGGATTTTACAGTTAACCCACATTTTCAGAAAAATTTACAGTTAACCCATATTTTCAGAAAAAATACCTCAAGGTATTCCAGCATATTAAGTATAATTGCAGGAAAAAAGTCATGTTAGATAAAAACAGTAAACAAAACATAGTATATCAATGCAATACTTAAATTGGATTCCCCTGGTTCCATTCAAAATATTTTTTTTCCACAGAACTCCCAGTACATATCAACAGCAATTAGTATTTTTACGTAGTAACTTTCATTGAAGTTTTTGAGATTTTTAAAAAGCTACCTTCCCCATAGGAAGGCACATTTTGTGCCTATTACTAGTCATTAACTAGTTTATGCCTAGGAATTGACAAAATGCCTCACATGATAATCAATCTATAAATATTTATATACTAAATTCAAGTAGCAAAATACTGAAATTTCCCACTACTAACAGTAAATGGTGTTATTAACTGCTTCAGTCTTTCAGAAGGCCAATTTTGCAAATTTTATCAAAACTTCAAAAATATATTTGTTTTTTCAATATGACCTAATATCCAGGAATTTAGCCTAAAAAATATCTTCTGTATGTCCAAAATATGGAATAAACATAGATTTTACAAAATTGGAATGAATAAAGTTTGGTACTGCATATATATATTTATATACGTATGCAGTATTTACTTATGTGATATTTGCATTATATATGTATATATAAAATTTATATTTTTTAATTCTTAATATCTATCAAACTCATATTAAGTAATTAACTATAATACACCATAGTTTCAATACTATACAGCCATTTAAAAGAATATGGTAAAATCTTAATCTACATGATATGCATGATATTAAGTTAAGAAAGAAATAGTGTAAACATTCCCTGTAAAATAAAGACTTTGAAAATTTGTGTGTATTCACCCATGAATATACTCTCTTTATATATGCATAGTTTTCAAAAATATATTTAATAAAAGTTGCCTGTTGAAAGGGTATGGAAAGGAATTTCATTTACTGTTTTTGTTCGTAACTGAATACATATAATTTAAAAAAGGTATTATATTGACATTTTTTTCATTAGTAATGTATTAAAAGTGAGACAAAAAGGGAAAGTATGACAGTGCTGAAGTGGCAAAGTAAGCAAATTTATATATATATATATTTTTTAGATCACCATGTATTAATATGCCAGGTAGCCTTAGTTTTCAGCTTTTTAATTGGAAAAATTAATTCAATCTAATTACAGATGGTCTCTGACTTAGATGGTTTGACTTACAATTTTTCAACTTTATTATAGTGCAAAAGCGATATGCATAGAATAGAAACCATACTTAGGGTTTTGAATTTGGAACTTTCCCGACCTAGTGATCTGTGGCGTGATACTTTGTCATGATGCTGGGGAACTGCAGCAAGCCACAGCTCCTAGTCAACCACATGATCAAGAAGGTTAATCACAGAGACACGTACAACCATTCCATACCCATAAAACCATTCTGTTGTTTTGCTTTCAGTACAGTATTCAACAAATTACATGACATATGCAACATTTTATTAAAAACAGGCTTTGGGTTAGATGATTTTGCCAAACTGTAGGCTGGCAAGGCTAAATATGATGTTTGGTAGGTTAGGTGTACTAAAGACATCCTCAACTTCTAATATTTTCAATTTCAGGCTATAATCCCATTGTAATTTGATGAACATTTGTTCATAGTCATAGTTCCCATTTACTTGCTGCACTTTGTTGAAGTTTTGAAGCTGCCAAAATTTTAAAGATTTTGGAAAATGCTCTATTTAGAAAAGTTCTGATTAATTCAGTATATACTTTTTAAATGTCTCTTTCTACCAGGCAGTTTTGCATGATAATAGTGTATTTATTTCTTAACATTTCAAATTCTCCAGCTTTTTTATCCTTTCATACCAAAAGTCATAATTATTTCCATAGCAACCATGCTTCTTGTCAGAGGTAGAAATTTTGACTTCTGTTGAGTATTTCTTTAGGAGCAAAGGAACATTTAAACAACAAAAGGTGCTATTTTATGAAAATTATCAAGAATTGAGAGAAAAAAAGTATTAGATGTTTCCCTTAATAACTTACACTGATCAGTGTAAGTTATTGCCAAAACTCAACTCTATTTTTCTTTAGTTATCTCATTATAATTAATATCTTACTTTTCACAGTCATAATTTCTTTCTATACTGAGATAAGTTTTAACATATATAAAATGAAAAAGAAATATTTTCACATTTTCAGTTATGGAATCTGCTCCAAATGCCTAGTTTTCTGATCCCTTGTTTTTAACTAAAGGGAAATTTCAGTCCAGAAGCTCAATTAATTATTTCTTTTACAAAGTATTCATTTTATCCTCTGCCCCCTCCAGAATATTATCAGCATCTTATTTAATTGAGTAAAAAACTAAAGATTTACTTGATTATGCAGGTTTATGAGTAATAGATAATAAGCATTTGCCATTATACACTTTTGAATACAAAAACGGTGAACATTGAAGCAAAACTTGCTTTTCCTGCAGCTTTTATTGCTTGAAGTGACTGTTTGACACCACTGGATGGAGACACTGAGTCAGTAGAGGGGAGTAGCTTTCACTTTGTCATACCCATTGATCTGTTTAGAGGTGGCAGGTAGTTTAGGTGGGTCTTCTTGAAAATCACTATCACTACCACGAAGAGAACATGCTTTGTAAGGAGGAAAATGGGATAGGATACAAAAATATCAGAACTGTCTTTTCCATTATCACGATACAAGCTGGCCATAGATCCCAAGCTACCATTCCCTTTCTCCCAGTTTACTGTTTCGTGAATCGGCAAGTAAAACAAAAGGACAAATGGATTAAGTTAGCAAAATGTTAAATATAGGTGCTTTACTTGTGCCACATATAAATTTATTAATGAAATTTTAAGCTTTGAAAAAAAGTTTCTTTTATAGGACATATTTATATATTAGATAAAAATAGGGGCCCCTGGGTGGCCCAGTCCCTTAAGCATCTGACTTCCGTTCAGGTCATGATCTCAGGGTCCTGGGATGGAGCCCTGAGTCTGGCTCCCTCCTCAGGGGGGGAGCCTGCTTCACCCTCTCTCTCTCTCTGCCCCTCCCTGCTGCTCATGCTCGCTCTCTCTCTCTCTCTCTCAAATAAATAAATAAAATATTTAAAAGAATATATACCAAATTATTATGTAAAAAATGAATGCATTTTCAGCAATCAATGCACATTCTTTAGTCAAAATTTGATCAAACTGACAAATTATGAAAAAGAAGAATACTAAGAGTGGGCAAACTCTGGAACTAACCCTCTCAAGTTTTCAAGTTGGAATGTGAGGATTAAATTGCACAGCACATTGCAAAGTTCCTTTTAGAAGCAGGGCGCTCAGCGTGAGAATAATCTCAACTGAGAGGGCAGATTTGATCTCCCTCTGAGTTTTCAATGAGGTCCCATATTTAGGCTAATTATGCTACTCTTCTAGCTGCTTGGTTGGCAATCTCCTCCTGATTTTCACATCTCTTTGACCATATTAAAACATTTTCTTATTTCTGTTTTCATCTGCCACACCACATGTGAGATTTCCCAAGACAGGAACTGTGTCTAGTTTTGCTTTGAATCTAAAACCAGTATTTGGCAAATGACACAAATTCAATATGTATCTTAAACTGTATTGATATGATTTGATGGATGAATCAATTAAATAAAATATTGCCTCATTTCAGCCACTTCCCAAAGACCCCCTCAAAATTTTCCAATTTTTAGGCCATTAAAATATATTTACACTGAAATAATTGAAAATTGTATACCTTTGGACAGTTTTCAAAACAGTTTAGCATATGCGGTGTCATTTTATCTATAGGTAGATATTAAGGAATATTTCAAGTGACATTTTAAGGAAATCTACCACATATCAGAGATTCTATAGTTATTATTTCCATTTTACAGGCAGGGAAACCAAGCTTCAAAGTATTTGAGTGAAATGCTCAATATCAGAGGGGCAACAAATGGCAGTATTCCAAAGACAAGAGCATTCCAATTCCTTTTCCATTCCAGGCACTTTATTCATTCTATGTCACTACACTATGATTCCAGAAGGAAGCTAAACTCTCCAGAAACATGACACATTAAGCCATAATTAGCTATGTATACTGCTGGGAATAAATCAAAATATTCTTGTTTATTTTTTGCTTGTTAGTTTATGTTTAATAGGGCTGCAAGCTATGAGAAATATAATAAAGAGGAGTGAAATTTTTATAGTGAGAGTATTAAATATTTCAAAATCAGTATACTATAGACACTCTTTCCAAAATTTTAAAGTTTTGTATTTTTCTAATTATAAGGTAATAAATACAAAGTGAGAAGATATTCAAGTGCATTTGTGATCCTACTTATCAGTGCAGTTGGGTGTTTGTATATAATAAATAAATAGTTATGAACAGATAAATTTTTATATGCTAATAGTCACATACTGCAATATTTTTCTTATTAGATGACCAGAGTTTGGGATCTAAAATTTTTAAATGATCAAAAAAAGTCAACTCAGAATTTTATATCTAATGAAAATAATTTTTAAGAATATTAAATAAATACATTTTCTGATATTAAAAAAGTTTAGTAATAGCAGTCTGTGCTAATAAATATTAAAGAAAGTTTTTCAGAATGAATAGAAGTGATGTCAAATGAAAGTCAGATTTTCAGGAAAGAGGAAATGATACTTATATAGATAAATATAAAAGACTAAGCTTTCTTAAAACACATATGGCTGTTTATATAGTAATACTATGGGGCTGACAGAAGGCAGCCACAGACTTTCCACTCGGATGTGATGGCATAAACTGTTTCTCCCAGTTTCTTCCTGATAAGTACAATCATGAACTCTGGCAACAATGCAAGAGGCAACCAAAAGAGAACTTTGAAAGGCGCAAAGAAGAAGGCAAACTAGTAAATAAATGAAAAAACATACTATGTTCATAGATCAGATGACTCACATAGTAAAGACGTTATTTCTCTCCAAATTGACAATAGGGTTAATGTAATCCCTATCAAAATCTTAGCCAGCCAGGTTTTAGTGTACATACACAAGCTTATTATAAAATTATATGAAAATATCCAGATCCCTGAATACCTAAAATAATCTTAGCAAATAATATTAAAGGAGAAATCCCTCTACTCCATAAGGTTTATTACATATGTAGCTCTATTAAACAAGATAGTATGATGTGGGAAGAGATACAGACACATAAATCAATGAAACAGAATAGACACAAATATGCCAAACATTTTTTGGCAAAGTCACAAGAGCAATGGAATGTAGGAAGGATAGCCTTTTCCACAATGGTTCTGGAGCAATTAGACATAGAAAAAAAAATGAACTTTAAACATCATATAAAACTAACTCAAATTTGGTCATAGACTTGAAGTTAAACATAAAAATATAAAACTTTTTGGGAAAAACAGTACCATAATATTTTACTGTGGGATTTATGGTAATAGATACAATATATATTGCAAGAGTTTGAGAAAATTCTTACAAGAAAGAAATCTACTTATTTAAAATTCACATAATATGCCATTTTCTTCCTAAAGCTTTTCTGAGTAGTGCAGGTTTGATATATATACCTGATAGCACCGTGTACTTTTCTTATGGTACTTTCCAAATGTTAACTTTTTTATAGTTAATGGTTCATATTTTAGAGACCCCTAATATATTTTAATCTTCTTGATAACAAAGCCTGTACCTTTTTCACCATTAAATACTTTGTCTAAGTTAGCAAGCACATAGTATTTGTTCTGGGAAATGAACTATTACAAAGAAAAATAAAATATATTGGTAACTGATGCTTTGAAATTCTAGTTTTCAAAAAATTTGTCCTATAGATAGTATCTAGGAAAAATGTCATTATTTCTACATCACTGTACTCATTTCTCTCCCCAAATCTTAATCCATGTCCTTAAATGAAAGTTATGTTCAAAGCAGACTGAATATTGTGATGAAATGAGCTTCTTTAACCATGAATGCTAAAGGCAAGCAAATTGCTCAGGAATCCCCACTGGCTAATGTTAAGGATGTTTCCATCAATGTATAATGTGGCCTGGGAGAGGCTGAATGAGGTTGAGGTTAGAAAGTTAAGAAAAATGCTTCAGAAGGTGTATATTTTCTCTTAGGGATATTTTTCAAAGCAGTTCTTGAAGCGTCCCCAAATGTTAGTGTGTGTGTGTATAATTTTTACTATAGATAGAAAGATTTCAAGAAAAAGAAAGCACGAACCCTTTTGCTTTATATATATATATCTTTCATAATATACACATAGATATGTTTTATAATATATATAGATATCTGTTATAATATATGCATATGTCCACGTTACACAATGTGGTGTGTAGTATTAATTGCTTTGGTCTCAACAAGTCTCTTCCCTACATTGACAGTGGCACTAAGAGATTAGTGCTCAGGGGAAAAACTTTGTAATCGCATGTGGAAAAGCTGCAAGTGCTTCAATGCTTCCCATGGGTGCCACTCTTCAGCTGAGTTTCTGTACCCTTAGCTATATAACTTGAGAAAAGGATCATATGAAGTAATAATTATTTTGAGGAAACACTTTTAAATTTCCTTGAAGTGACAATCTTTTTTGTTTTTTGATTTGTTTTGTTTTGGAGCTTTAATGGATACTTTTTATAAAATGGCATTTGTGTAGATATTGAACTCTTGGTTTTTACCACAAGAAGACAGATGTGTATAGATTCATCTTACTAAGAATTTGCAAGTAACTACAAATATTGTCTTCTGTAATGCAAGTGAGCTTTACAGACCAGATAAGTTATCTCCTTTTATCTCTTCATATTGTCTCTTAATTCTTGAAGCAGCTCATATTATTCTATGGTCTGACTCTATGATATAATTTAAAATAATTCAGAATTTGTTTGGATTGGAACAATTTATTCATAGTAATATTAAAGAACATATTTTGTTAGGAAACAGCTATTTTTATCCACACTGTTGGGATTTACAACATTCCTGGAGGACAATTTGACAATAAATAGAAAAAACTTAAAATGTACACGTACTTAAATGGAGTGATTCTTCCTTGAGGAATACAAAATACATAATTATACTTGTGCTCAAATTTAGCCTCAAGAATATTTATTGCACAGTTATAAATAATAACCAATACTTATAATAATGTAAATAATCAAAAACACGTGCTCGAATATGGTACCTCCTTGAAATGGAATGATGTTAAATAATTACAACTAACATCATAGAAAAATACGTAGTGACAGGATGAATATTCATGATATGCATATAAATGCAAAAACAATTTTCAAGTACCTAATGTATGGATAGAGATGAAGAGATAAGCATACATAGACATGTAAGCATAGTTACCCATTAGAAAAAAAATACTGAAAGCATAGTATTCAAAACATCAGTAGTGGTTATTCCTAGTGGTTTTGGTTTTAATTTTCCAAATTATTCAAAAGAATATACACAAGTTTTGCATTAAGAAATAGCAGTACCTTCGAAAAGAATAAATTTAGGAGATAGGAACCCTATTATGAAACATCTCCTGAAATGACTAATAGACTATTTTTACTCAGTGCTTTAAAGCGCATACATAGAGTATTTGCTTTGTGCCAGGCATTGTGCTAAGTTAGGAATTCATGACTAAGTGCACAAAGAGGAGAATCAGTACAGTAACAGTACAATGAAATTAGTGTTATCATAGATGTTTGAATAGAACCCAAAGGAAATTGAGAGAAAAGTTTAACTTATTTTGAATGTTTCTTTTCATTATAATAATTAGTCCTAGATTTGATGATTTTACTGTTCACATATTCCAAATTCTTTAAAGAGTTTGATCTCCCGTGCCCTTGATTCATTTAATCTTTTCTACGTTAACCCGAAACCTTTGTCATGCATCTATCACCACACAGTTGCAAAAAGTGATACATATATCATAACTTTTCTTCTCATCTACCTCCATCCAATATTCACTTGTTTTTAGCTTTCTTTCCTGGAGGATTAATTTAAGCAATGACTTCTTTGGCCACAAGTTAATATTCTTTTTCACACAGCTTTTACTTACTTGGAGAAGCACATGACTTTCATCTTGGAAACTCCTAGGTTGAATAGGTACGTTTGTACTTTTGCAGTGCAGGAAGGACTTTAATGTAATTTATATAGGATATCCAAACTTCCTCCTGTTCATCCTGACTGTGCCATTTCCTAAAATTTCAAAGAGGAGAAATAAAGCAATTAAAAATGGAATATTTATCTAAACCCATGGGAATTTAAAATTGCACTGTAAAGATGTAGAAACTGAGAAATCTAAATTAGAGAACTACTGGAATAGCATCTTTAAATTATTTAGCTATGCATAAGAAATCTAAATTGAGCCAAGTATTATAAAAGAACTAAAGATCTTTTGAGAGAAAGTCATCATTAGTGGACATTTTCGACAAGGGCATATCAGAACCATATTGTGTCACTTTTTTTTCATATCTGGTCCCAGTATAGCCTTGTCTTTTTGTTCTGGACATTTTTCTCCTCCACATATATGTAGCTAATAATTGGTGCCATATTTATGATACAATCTGGACTATGTTTCATCTGAGACTGTCTTCCATTTTCCTCTTCCAGGAGAGCTATGTTCATAAGGTTGCACCTCAGGGTTGCATTGAAACAAGAGGAATACAGCATAGCAGCAAGCCATCCCTTTTCAGTGCATCAGAGGAGGCCACTTTCTTTTTTGATTTTTTAAAAACTATTTTGGAAAGTAATTTTAGATTTACATAAAAAATGCAGAAACAGTAGAGAGTTTCCATATATCTCTCAGATAGCTTCATTAATGCTAATATCTTATATATAATACCTTAAAATATCTTATATATAATATCTCATATAACCATTGTGCAATTAACAGAACCAGGAAATTAACTTATACAATACTGTTAACAAAACTACAGACTTTATTGAAATTCACCAGTTTTTTCACTGCTATTATTTTTACTTCTCCAAGATCCCATTTAGTATCTCACATTAAAGATGATTGTTCATTCTCCTTAGTCTCTTAAGTCTGTAACATTTCCTCTTTCTTTCCTTGTCTTTAAGACCTTTACACTTTTGAAGACCATTGATCAGTTTTTCCTTTTTTTACCCAAATGTCCCATCAGCTTGAATTTGTCTGATGTTTTCTCATAAATGGACTGAGGTTGTGCTTTCTCACCAAGATTACCATAGAAACGATACTACGTTCTTCTCATGCATTACATCCCAGGAACCATGATGTTGATATATATTATTACTGATGATGTTGATCTTTATTATTTGTGCAAGGTGGTTTCTCCAGTTTCTCCACTGTAAATTACTATCATTCCCTTTGAAGTTAATAAATATCTTGGGTATATGCTTTGAGATTATGCAATCCCATTTCTCCTCAAAATTTTATCTTCTTATTTTAACATACATCAGTGGATCAGTCTCTATTAATTATTACAGTTGGATGTACTCTTGCATATTACATTTATAAGGAAGATCAGTCCTTTGTGTTCCACGTGTTTATTTAATCAATTATTTATTATATTGGCAGAGGTTCATGGATATTTATTTTATTTAACGTTATAATCTAATAGTATCATAATTTATTTTCTTGCTCAAATTGTTCCGGTTTGGCCATCTGGAGAATTTAAAGATTTACTGTTTTGTTTTTTCAATGAGATCCCATTATCTATTTATCTATCATCTATTAAACACCATGCATTTGTACTGATATATTGACTTTCAATTCAATACCATTCGGTTCATTTTAGCCAAAACTTCTCTTTTGTAACTTATTTTTCTAACAGTTATTTGGGTCTAATCTGGACTTTAGATACTATTCTCTACTTAACTGTTATTTTGTCTACTTCATTACCATATTCTTAATTATAGAGGATTTATAATATGTTTTAATGTTTGGTCACTTTCAGTTTTCGGTATGTTTTCATGGGATATGGTTTAGATATTTGCTCTGTTTCATTTTTCTCTTTTTCTTCATGAAAGATTCCAGTAACACAGATCCCTTCTTTGCCTTCCGTTTTCATTACTTTCTTGTTGATCTTTTTTCTTCTTCTTCTTCTTCTTTTTTTTATTCTATTAGTTGTTTAACTGCCTTCCATACCATTATTTAAATTTAATTTGAGTATATTCTCTCTTGGAAACCTTGTAATTTATTCTTCGATCCTCAGATAATTTTGTCTTTTTTCATTCCTGAGCTCAAATAACTCTTTTATTTCTGCTATTCTTGTTTTGTCTTTTTTATTGTTTTTTTTTCCTGAATTTCTATCTCAAGGTCATTTTTCATATTCTAAAATATCTGTTTGAGTATATTTAATTCTGTCTGAAAAGCAGATTACGGTTTTCTTTTGCTTCATAGCTACTTCCCTTGTTTTAATTTCCCTGCTTTTCTCTAGTAGTTCTCTATGCTCTTTACTTAGGTTAATTTTTATTATATTGAGGTATTTTACTTGATTCTTAGTTTAACGACACTCTTTTCTGTCAGTCTAGCAAATTCCAACTACTTTAGTAGAGCTTGTTTGTTTTTTTCTCTGGTGATAGGGGTTGTGGTTTTATTTCATCTGTAGTACCGTAAATCTCCTTATTCTTCTTTCTTGGCTCTCTAATTACCAACAGGCATTTCTTTCCTCCCTTTTGGCTTGTTTTCTCTCCACCAGAATTTATGGGTCAAGATTGTCTGCTAACATTGTGCTTGACTTTTGAGTCAGCTTGCTTCATTAAATAGAGCCTGTCGGGGCACCTGGGTGGCACAGCGGTTGGGCGTCTGCCTTCGGCTCAGGGCGTGATCCTGGCATTGTGGGATCGAGCCCCACATCAGGATCCTCTGCTATGAGCCTGCTTCTTCCTCTCCCACTCCCCCTGCTTGTGTTCCCTCTCTCGCTGGCTGTCTCTATCTCTGTCGAATAAAGAAATAAAATCTTTAAAAAATAAATAAATAAATAAATAAATAAAGCCTGTCACTTTAAATTACATGTTTGACACTTTTTGATATTCTTCCCTATAAGGATTGAATACTTCCCACATAGTTCATAATCTGATATTTGTGGTTATTTTTTTTTAGGATTTCCATATTTAGAATGGAGTTAATTTTCCTAGTTTCAACTTACCTTCAGGCTTCTTCCCTATTGTCCCAACACTATGTATTTCCTATAGTTTTTCTTGTTCTGCTACTAAGCTCTGTGGCAGAGTGGGGGTAGTTGGGAGCATGTGAGACCTTGGCACTGATATTTATTGTTATTCTCTTTTTCCTCATAGTTTTTGTGCTTTTGACATTCTCTTTCAGTAATCCTGAAGGTGTGGTATTGCACAGAATTGTTGCTAACATGAGGTCATTTCATCACATTTGGGCAAAGATTTAGAGAGGTACTTTATGATGTCTCCATTGTCTACAAAGGGCAGTTTCCTAGTGAACATTCTCCACCATGTTTTTATATTAGAATTGGGAGTTATATTTTACTAGCTTACATTCTTTTAACATCAGTCAAATAATTAGAAGCTTAAATGCTCTTGCCTCAATGGCTTTTTTGAAAAGATCACAGTTTAAACAATAATTGGGTTTTAAAACATTTCTGTAAAATTTTAATGTTGAGCAGTACAAGGCTATCTCTGGTTCATTTTAGATTAAAAGCAAATCTTTTCAAAATGTTGTTTAGTTATATTTTCAAGGAGAAGCGATCCTAACAGCATTCTTTAGAAAATTCCCCTTTCACAGGCTGACATTTGCTCTTCTTTTCTTTATCCCTCAAAGGTGACATAAAGGTGTCAACATCACTAAGAAAACTGTAATTTAGTAACATAAAATAATAAAGTATTCCATAGAAACCTTGAACTTCTCATCAAGAGGATATTCAAGAGAAGAAAATAGGTTTCCCAGGAAACAGACCCTAAATACATTTTCTCTGTTAGGAGGTAGAATCCCAGGAAGGACTGACTGAGAGAAAAAGTAAATGGTGCAGGGTTGAGGAGAGTGAAGAAGGAAAACAAACACAAGGAGATACATCACAGATTGGATATAATTCTTAAGAAAACAGACGATTGACAGTATTTTAAAACACTTCCAATTAAGCCCTTGGTTCTCATAACAGTCTAGGGGAAGGACAAGCTATATTTTTTATTTGCTCCTTCCTGTTTCCTGCTCTGCTCTTCACTGGTACTTCTGCTCATGTTACCTGGCCCTTCTAGGTAGCCTGGAAAAGCCAGAGCTTTGGTCATTCTAATTTTATCGGAGCTGAGTTTAAGACTTGTGCTTAAACTCGTGCTGCGTCTCCTGCTTCTTTTTCAGATCAATGGTGTGGTCTGCTCACTAATGACAACCTTATGCTAAGTCATGCCAGCTGAAGCCAGGGCTTTATACCATAGGAATGACCTATCACTGAGGCAACTGTAGCCCAGAACAAAGGCAAAGAGCACAGATCCAGAGGATAGGTGAGACTGAGGTCATCTGGGGTAATGCGTAATGGAGCCCTGTTTATAGTGCCTAATATAACATCTATATCCACAAATTGGTATATATTAACCTACAGTTTAATAAAAGTTACAATATACAATATCCCTGATTCAATACTATATTGCTTTGGACTCCGTGATGTGTAGTTGATTTTGTTTTTCAGTTAAGTATAAAATGCAATTCTTTCTTAATCAGGCATGGGGAAATGCAATGAAACAATAATTGCATTTTCTTTCCCTACAGTATACTAGCTAGAAAACACAGATAACAAAATATTGCTATTTTGTTTTTATAGATCAAGATCAATGGTTTTAAAAAATCTTTTATTACAACTTAAAGAATATATTGATTATTTTATTTCAACGTGCAAGGAAAGAATTTCACTTTTATTTTAATGATGATTTCCTTTTGAAAGCCAGAACAAGATGTTGAGCAGATTGTTATTTCCCTTTATAGAGTCATTGAGCAATTTTACTCAGTGTCTTTTTCAATAGGATACACATTAACTTGATGCACATGATAATTCTGGAGCTGTTTTGTTTTCTCTTTTTATTTTAATATTCATCTTCAGACTTTGTATAGACTGACCTTTTTGCCTGCATAATACAGAGTATTAAAGTTGAGCACTATTTTAATGAAATGAATTTTATAACCATTATTTTATTTGATCCTGAATAATTCCCCTCACACAGTACTCCAGATATTGTGGAAATTAAAAGTATCCATTTCAAAAAGCCCTCCATATTAAGACCGAAATATATTCTAGCCTTAAGTGGCACGACTCATGAATAAAAAAATGACACTTTGGTTTTTTTTGTCAAAAGTGAAGAAAGTAGGGACACTTTTTTTGTACTTTGGTTGATAATAAAAATAAGTCAAACATTTAAGGTAAATATAAATTTCAATGGAAATAATCACAGTATAATTCTCAGTTCAATAGAGATCTGCAAGTTTAGAAGAAAATAAACTGAAGTTCAGGATACTTTAAAAAAAATAGAAAAATGAGAGAGAAACCTAAGACTAAGTAGTTCAAGAAATCTGAATGGAATATATATATAAATAATGGTCATGAAAAGAATTAGAACTACTTTTAATGTTTATATGCCTATATAATACCCTTTGGGGGAGATCAAAGAGCATAGTTAAGTACTCAGTACTCACACTCTGGATGTATTTTCATTAATGAATAAATGAAATGAAATATCCAAGTTCCCTAAGTCCCTTCCTCTGGCAATCAGGAGAGATAAAGAAAGAAACAGAATGGTTAGAATTTGGAACTGTAGTTTAAAGATATAACTGGCTTCTTTGAGTGATGTCCTACCATTTTCAGATTTCCTTTCTGTAGTTTATAGAAGCTAAAATTATAAGAGATTCTTATCTTTGCTGTTAAAGTTAGCTTATACGTCTCTTGTCAACAATGTAAATGGATAGTGAGTTCACATGAGTTTATTCCAGAAAAATTAACTTTATATAGCTTGGACATAAGTCCTTTAGCTCTGATGGGCCCCAAGTTTGTTCTTCTTATTGAAATGCTGTACTAGAACCTAAATTCTACTTGTTGTTGCAGACATTATAGGGTTCTCAGCAGCAATTTCTGTTTTAGATAACTTCACCTGTTTTCCTTCTCTTCTAGTTTCCAGAATTGCTATTATCAATTTAAGATCTGAAGGCTGCACTTCATATTTCAATCCCTGAATTATGTGAGTAGAATGGGCCTCCATAACAATTTATTAACAGTGAGTCTAAGCAACATCTTTTTCTGCCTATTTCTGCCTTCAACAGGATAATTGCACTTTATAAGTGCAATTCTCACTTCATAGAAGCTTTCCTTCTTGAATCAGAATAAATGGTAAGAAAAAGCCCCTCAAAACCCTTTGGCTTTCTATATTGCTGAATTTTTGTTCATGTTTCCTCAAGATTTTGGCTCTGGTTTTAAAAGCATTCTTAATCTTAAGGAAAAAAATAAGTGACCTAAGGAATGAGTTTTTCAATCAGTATTGCTTCTCTTTTTAATCAGAAATATTGCTACCTTTGAAGCATCTTAAAGTGTTCTCCAAGCACCACTGAAAAGTCTTTTCTCTACTTAGACACAGAGAAGTGTTTATGCACATCCTTCTAAACCCACTTCCCTTAACCTCCCTCACGTTCCTCACTGAAGAGAGCACAGAAATATACAAATATTAAAAAAGAAGAATCTGTGGCAACTGAAACTAAAGGGAGGTAACATCCATTAAAAAGAAATTTTATATGCCTACTAGACATACTGCAGACGAGAGTATAGCTGAAGTGTGAACTTGTATCACACGAAATAATAACTTCATTGGAAAGCTTGTGAAAGAAGACCCATACGTTTTCACCATAAAACAATTTCTATTCTCAGATGCCTTTGCTCTGTCTCTAGAAAACAGATCATTTCCTGGTTAGAGATGGGAAAGTGGGAGAATGAAGGATGCAGGAAAATTCTGAGAACCTACTCTCTTCTTTGGAGATGTAAGATATTCTGTATAGCTCATCCAGCCCCAGAAAAAATTCCTGCCACCCAGATTCTTTTTCTAAATTCTCTCCTAATACAGAAGCCAGGGTTTTCTTCTAAATACAGAAATGTAGTTGTAAATAAAGTTAGACTTTAAGTATGAGGGTCTAATATGATTGGCCTCTCAGATCCCTTATCACATTGGCTACATTTATGTCAATCTTTTGAACTACATCATTTACCTATCCATTCTGATGGGGAGAGGAAGTGAACAATTAATGAATCTAATGGAGGGTGAAAGAGGGATAAAAAGAAAAAAGAGGTCTGTTCCTATGATCCACAGCAGAGCTAACTTAAACTACCAATCCCCAGAAATTTGCAGGTGAGAAATTTAGCCAAATCCATTTTACTACATCAGGCAAATGGGAGGCAACATTGTACAGGAGAGAGATAGTCAAGCTGACATCCCCTGGAGATAAAAGAACACAAGAGCACAAAGCTACAATATTTGGGAAATCCACCTTTTGGTTCAAAGGGTCATTTTCTTAGCCTTAACTTGAGTCTGGTGCTCTTCTCCCTTGGGGCTAGAGTGATCAGAGATAACCTTCCTCTCTTGTTACATTTACAAATGGAATCGACATTACAGAACAGGACCAATATGCATTAAGTAATGCAATCAGAAATAAATTATGAATTTTTGCAATAAATCTACATAGTTCTGACATCTGAATCTTCTCTTTAGAAGACTTGCATCGTTTTCTATTTATCACCCCAATTACAACTAAGTTCCTTGCCATTCAAAGTCCTCCACAATTTCATCCTAACCAAATTTCCTTTATTTTATAATTTATCTTGTGTTGCTTTAAAATTACTGTGCGAAGCAATTTTAAATTAAAAATTTTAAATTCTTAATATTTAATGTTGTATTATTTCATCTATTTAATTTTCCCAGTGGAAAGTTCACTTTCTTCACCATTTCTCAGGAATATATATGCATATGCTCCCTTTTAAGGTTTAAATGATGCAGGTTTCTGAAACCCATACAGTTTTTTTTCCTCTCCCTGCCCCCTATCCCTTCCCCCAGCCCTGACTATTATTTTTGTTTGTTTGTTTTTGTTTTGTTGTTGTTTCTTTTTTGCTTTAAGGTCCTTATAACTTTTTGCCTTGTATTTGAAGTAATTACATATATATGGCACCTATCCAATTTCCTCCTCAGTTAGAATAGGTGTAAGAATTCATAGTGTCTGAAAATGTGAAACATATTTTCTCAGGTGAGTAAAACTAAGAAAGCAGAGCACAGACTGACTCTCCCCTCCCACTGACTAGCGTGGTGCCTTGTACATAGGGGCCTTCAATAAATAACGCCTTCAATACACGTTCAACACTCAACATTCCTTTCAAAAATACAAGCCATTAAGAAAAATAAAAGGCAAACACAGTTTACATTTTCAAATCAACAAACCCAGCCATATCTCTTTATGAAGTAATAAGGTTTATAAAAAACTACAAATTCTTTTCCCTGAGGAATATATAGTCACGAAGATGATTTTATCTTTTGTTATAAAATGGAATTAGGTATGCTGAGAGACCATTTTCAAAATGATTCTTTAAAACCTTTTTCATATTCCGTTGGTCAATCTCCCTCCTAACCCCAAAGAAAATTTAGGTACTTCTCCTGGACATCTATCTCATTTTATCCCCTCCCAAAGACAGACCTCTTGTGCTTGGATATTAATGCCAAGTCATGCAGTGGGATAAACTGACCATTAACATTTTAAAAAATACACACCTCTTTTTTTATTGAAAAATTCATTTTATGACAGATGGAACCTAAAATTTGCATTTAAATAGGGACTAGTCAAGTAAGATAACTGCACTACATTTTTAACGTATGTGATTTTTATAAGATTGATAAAGATTGCCACCATCACAGAGTTTTCTGGAAAGAAGTCAAGGAGTGAAAGACTATTTCCCAAACTAGCAAATGTAAGGATATCTCATCTCTTCGTGCAGGAATTTTTACTGCATTATGTTCTCCATAAATAACAGTCACTTTTCAAAATTAAATGTGTTTAAACATTTAAGACATTAAATGATATGGTTAGATCCTTCTTTACGTAAAATGAGTAAAATCCTAGATGTGACTATCGTGTACTGAAATCATTTCCTGTCAGTCACTTTTTGGGGTATAAAAATATATGAATTTCTCTTTTAGTGGGCTCTGTGACTCTTTAGTATCTGAAAGATTAAATTTCTGATATGAACAATGTCCTGGATGAAACCATTACTATACAATTGAAGTCAATAAAAAGGCAGCCTATGACAGCAATTCTAAAATGTTATGGAGCTTAACAGTTGTATGAGAGTTTACAACAACAACAACAAAATCTAAATCCAGAGATTCTCATTCTGAGTGGGACATTGAAAGAGCAACCCAGTAAGTGAGGCACGTTGTCCACAGAAACATGGACATGATGGATATGCTAAAACAACAGAGATATTATAACTGTCCTTGTTGACACACAGGGCTAAATTGTTAATATAATGATAATTCTTCTGTGACAGCAAACTTGATTAATAAGATTCGAACATGAATCAAGACCAAATGGAGGACTTCCTTTTGGTGGAGCAGGCAACAATCACAGTTTCCAAGAATTTTCTTTCTCTTACATTAGCTCTATGTTTGGAATTGGATTAAGAGATAAATTCTGAATGATGTAAGCAAAAAACATTGTTCACAAAAGAAACTGTTTGAATTCTGGTGCTTCCCAGGTTTATGCTTTTAGTTACTGGAATGTAAAGTGTTTATTTGACTACCTCTCATTCTCTAGTCATGCGTGCTCTTTAAATCTATAATTCCAGGTTTATTTATAAGAGGCATTACAGAGAACACATACATCCTGCTAACACCATTTACTTTTTAAAAAATAAGAACTCTGTTCTTTACCATTAGCATGTTGACAAGAGGTCTGGTCCAGGTCATAAGCATACTTAGGAAAAAGTCTACTGGAGGTCAGTCATTTCTATTCCATCTTCTCAAAGATTTTCATCTCCAGAAGAGACTCATGGGCTTACTGTTCAATCTTTTCTTCCCACTTCTGTCCTTAAACTGATCATAAGATCCTCTCATTTTCACAAAAAAGTCCTTATGCTGTTCTAACTATCTCTTCAAATATCTATACTAAGTCCATAATTATTCATGGATCAAGTCTCGAAAAATATTCATATTACATGTCTGACATAGACTTTCCCCCCTGTTATACAAAGACACTACAATTTTCCTTAATGTAACTATTGCTAATTAGTGGAAACTTACATGAATATGAATTTGTACCCCTTCATTATACCTGAATAGTCTATCCTGCCAATATTTATTCATTGTATGATCAAGTCAATGGATTATTTACATTATGAGGATTAATTTATTTTTTCAAGTCGAAGTGTCTCCAAAGGTAAAGAATTTGATTCATAGTTCCTAAGAAAGAACCTGAAGTTAATTAACCTTGTATAGTATTTCCTGCACAGTGCTCTAACAAGTGTTGCCTGAACATATCCAGGAGATAAATATTTAGCGAAGTGAACAAGCTCCGCCCTATGATGCTCAATGAGCACTTCTAAGCACTCCTCCTACCCACCCGTCACTTGCTGCATATTGAGTGACGCCCAATAGAATACATAGGATGACAGAGGAGAAAAAAGTGCCTGGGAAACTCACAGGTTTAATGACAAATTTCTGAATAAGAGACAGAAATTAAAATGAACTTTTCAATTGCACTTTAAAATTTACCAAGTTTCTGAACCTATCTATTCATTTAATTTGCAGTATGCCTATACTGTAATTATTGACCCTACTTTAGAGATGAGAAACTGCACCTTGAGGCATTTAATTAATTTCTCTAAGCTCATACAAGTTAGCAAATAATGAAAGCAGGATTGATTTGGGGTTTCTTACTGCTTCAACCAGCCCTCTTTTCATTACAAGAGCATTTTCCATTGCACGCTCTATGGAACAGTAGGATGGGTCAGGAAAGGAGGAGAGGCCTGTGGTACATTAAGTTTGACAGATGTTGATATAAAGTTGCCTACATTTCTTAACCACAAGACTCTTCAGAGTTTGTAATGGACTATCATGTAATTCGAGTCTTGTAAAGGGGGATATCAAATGTAATATACACAATTTTATTGAATGTTGGGTTTGCTGTGTGGCCGACTGAACCCTGGGACTAGTAGTGTTCCTTAAAATTCTAAGCAATGCTGAATTTTGTGTTTCTACACTCCGTATTTAGTTTCTAAGTATCAGAGAAGGGACAATAACACTGAATCTGCATTGGAATTTTGGCTAGAAAAAAATACTTCTCCTTAAGGTAATCATCTGGTCCCACAGTGGATAAATACAGATGATGTTTTCAATTAGGATTAGCTCTAAGAAGAAACTGTGAATCAACAGGTTAATGATGCATCTGCTCCTTTGCCTCCTATACATGCAAATAGGAAAATATCTGTTAGAGTAGTGTAAGTGATACTGAGATAACCTGAAACCTCAGACTCAATATTGAGAACCCAAATGCCGGGCGGTTTGTGGTGAGCACAGACAAATTTCCAACACTGAGCATTTAGAGAGATTCTTCTTCAAGTTAGTTTCACTGTACCTGATTTATGACTTTTTAAAATGGATTTGCTCTCGTATCTCATACTGTGCTCATTTTCTGGAGCTTCCAAAGTCCTCTTTTTTTTTTTTTTTATTTAAAAAGAAAACAATCACTGCAGTGTATTGTGCTGAATTACATCTAAAAATCCAAACCACTTCTGAAGCAAATTCTATTTAGCTGTCCTAATATCCTGTTTTAATAAGGGTTTCACCAGCAAGATAAAAATTAAATGTTTGCCAGAGTGATGCAGTAATAACTCAAAACCTTTAATTATAGCAGGGCCCAATTTAATTAAACCCTACATTACAAACTGTCAGCCTTCATATCATGGACCCCTATGTAGAATGGTTTATAGCTGAACCATTAAACAAAGTTATTCCATGTTTCAGAATATGATACTAATTTTCTACTTAGGAGAGAATGATCTTTGTTTTATAAACCCAACATTGACAATTAAGGCATACTTTTTATTTTAGCAAAGATATTTCTGCACAATTCCTTAAAGGTTACTACTAACCTAATTAGTAATTAATTTAAAACTGAAGCAACATAAGAACAAAAATAGAAAGTGAATGAGGTATCTCATATGAATTTCCTATGACACAAAGGTGGAGAACTTGATTCAAGTTTTAAGAAGCAAATGATTAGCCATCTGGTTATTCAAATACTACTTAATTTCCCAGTGATATCACCCCTTAGGAAAGTCTCCCAAGTTCTCTTCCTTTGTCTTCCTTATTCCACGACTACTAAGGATCTTAGGTTTAAGATACTGGATTGCAGATTTGAGCATGAAGGAGAATCACCTGGAGGGTTTATTAAAAACAGACTGCTGAGTCTCTCTGAGTTTCTGATTCAGTATGTCTGGGTGAGGCTCCAGAATTTACATTTCCAGAGAGTTTCTGAGTGTTACTGCTGCTGCTGTTCCAAGGACCATGCTTTGAAAATCATTGGTGAAGAATAAACAGAAACTAGACTCCCTTATAGAATGTTAATGAAAACATGTATGGACATATAAGGAGGGTATGCTCTCCTTTTCTATAGTTCTATGATTTCATCCTGTCTTCCAGCTCCACCAAACAGTTCATTTTTTCTCATACATGCAAATGTTTAAATTGTTAACAAACTGAAAAGCAATCTTTACTTCATGATCTAAATTTCTGATTGTTTATATGTATATGTTATATTAATATCATATAAAATATTAACAAATACTTTCTGATGGTATGATTTTAAATGATTTTTTTTATTTTGGGCTTATCTATTTTTGTCTAAGAATCTAAAATTACTCTGTACTGCTTCGTAAGAAAGTATGTTGTATATTAAATTCATATGTGGAAAGCGTAAGTAAAATATTAATTAAATAATGTCAATTTACAATAGTAGGTTACTAAAATTAGAATATGAAATCATTAAATACACACTCTATGATACCTTCACTCAACATGTCAAAAAATTACAAGTATGTTAGTTACCTTAACATTTTGCTTTTTTGAATCAAAAAGATCATATATGTATGTTTTTAAATTTTTATATTTATCTGCAATTTTAAAGAATGAATACTGAACACATTCTTCTTGTGAGTATTTTAGGTTCTAAGGAATGACTTTTGTAGTGAGAAAGGTCAATTTTGTCAACAGAAAAATAATTAGATTGAAATGCTTACTGCTTTGTAAAGCATTTCCCTGCAAAGTTTCTATACAAAAATGGAATTTCTCCCCCTTAGGTTATATTTCACAAGGATTAAGAGTGCTAGGTGTCCTTGTTCTGATACCTGCTACTAGAGCTTTGCCTGGATATAATGGGCCAAACTGGCTAATCTCCCACAGCTATTACTGATAGTCACTATGCACAAGGATGATAAGTGAGAGATGCACCCCATGTCTTCCCACTGGGAAGAGACTCCATCACCATCTATCTAACATTGCTGTACCTACTTAAATGAAGGATTCAATACTGACCTCATTCTTTAAATACGCCAAAGCCATTTTTGCTCACTAATCTCTGCTGGCAGATGAAATGCTATAATGGAAATATTGCAGAAGTGACTCCTTTAAGACTCCTCTAAGGACACGTTTGCCCTGAAGTTTAGGACTTAATATTCAACACCTTTCTCTTCTAAGTATCTTCTAAGAAGATGCATGATTGGCTTGCATATGAATATTTTTAGTAATTCTAATTATCAACTAATTAATGATCAATTATAGTTTATCTTTTGCTTTCCTAGGGTATAGATTTATATTAAGACTATGACATGTATCACAAATCAGATGTGGCATGGCAGGTTATGATATGATTAACAATAGCCATACCCCACATTCAGTTAAAAATATAATCAGCGGCAACAATAAAATTCCAAACAGTAAATACAGAGAAATATTAGTTGACGCAAATTTCGTTAAGAGTAATTTGAAAATATATATTGAGGACTGAAATCAACATAAGTTCCTGTCCCTGTATTGAACAATACTGACCATTTGCCTTATCTTAAAATGTTAGGGACAAGCAAATATCTGCTTCTGGGAGATCTGACAGTAGGCAAACTAAAATAGTTTTCTCATCAAGACTAATAGCTTGCTTAAGACTCACTTCAAGACACTTACCTTATTTTGTACACCAAACCAAAGACAGATTATCAAACAAACAAACAACAACAATAAAACCCCACAAAGATAGATTATCATAAATATTTGCCTAATCTCAACCAATTTCATACATTGCAAATCTCACCTTACTGTCACACAACTCAGGTCCTCAAACTCTATAAATGTACTCTCCTCACTTCCCCCAGGGTGAAACACTATTGATAATACGTCAAGCTGGTATTCCGCCTTATTATAGGAAGTCTAATAAACTTAACTTTGCTTAATCAACAGGTTTTTTTTTTTTTTTCTGGTAGTCTTTGGGAGGGCAAAAGTCAACAATATCAAAGCATCTGAAATATTACATAGAACTAAAGATTCTGTTTCCACAAATTTATCCTTAGAAAAGAATCCAAGTTTAGTCTATATGCATCTTTAATTAAAAGTATATTAATCACAATGGAGAAATATACAATGGAGAAATATTCAACAATCAGAGGGATGCTCATTTGAATTAGCATATGTCCACAGGGTGAAATACCATAGCATCATCAAAAAGCAAGTATTTAAAAAATATATTGTATTATGCTCAAAGACAGTGAAAAGTAATATATAATTCTTGCCTGTCACTCCCTCCACCCACATCTGTCTCTCCCCCGTTTTTTACATTTCTATAAAATGCATCAACATCTACTTTGTTGCTCAAGTCAAAAAAATATGGATCATTTTTATACCTTGTTTTCCCCTACATCTCGTCCAAACCTTTATTCTGTACTTAAGTGACAAAATATATCTGGCTACTTTTTTTTAGTATTAGTATTTCCTATTCTTGAAGCCATCACAGCTCCTTCCAAGGATATTGGAACACCAACTGCTCTCCTTCCCCCCTTAATTCTTAAATTAATTCTCAACACAACAGCTGGTTTGATCATTTACAATGCAAATTAGATACAGCTTGAACCACTTCAACATCCATTCATTGACACTAGAATAAAATCTAAACTTCTGATTATAGCATAATATTCTTACATAGTATAGGTTGATAGAACTCTTTCCAACTTCATCTCACTCACACCAATCAACTTCACTGATTTCTTGTACTGTCTTTCAACTAAGTCAAATTCTTTCTCCACTTTTGGGCTTTATATGTGCTATTTCATTGGAGTACGATTTTCCAGCATTTTCTTATCTTTTGGATACTGAAGGAGAAATATAATTTAAAAAAAAATCTTCTCTCAACCCAGAAATTCTCCCCACAAAGCTAGCAGAGAAGGAAAACACTTTTATCATAGAATAATCATTGAACCAGAATGTGATGCACATCATCAGCAATCCCCTAAGAGATCCTAAAAACAGAAAGTAATCTCACACTTTTGTGTAGGCAAGAAGATACAACCTGTACATACATCTTTTTCGAAATAAACAATAACTAGTCCTCAAGTAAGAGGAATTGACAGCACCCCTAGACATGCACAATTCATCCTAACTTGATCTGGTAATTGGGGTGACCATCTATGTTAGCTAATTGACACTACTCAAAGGGAAAACAAAACAATAACAACAACAAACAAAAAACAAACAAAAAAGAAAAAACTGATTTATTTAAGATTGGAGGTAGTTTTACAACTTGGAATAAAGCACTGACTAAAGTTAGGCTTCTACCTTCCTTAGAATCCTAGAATGGAGGAGATAGGGAGACATTTACATTTCAATCTTATCAGTGGGAGTGTTATTTCTAAGTACAGATAATATCCCCAAAAGCCTTCTTAGTTTCCTTATTGCCTTTTAACAATTTCAAATTATCTTTTCTTGTTTATATTCCCCAAAGGGCATAAATTCCTCTAAGTCAGTCTGTCCCCTTTAGTTCCCGGAATTTAAGTTGCTGTTGCAGCAAAAACAGAAAATACATAAAGGTAAATCTGAGAACTAATGGGAAAGATCTGAAAATTGAAAACTGTAAAACGTTGCTAACAAAATTGAAGAAGACCTAAATAAGTGTAGAAATGTACCCTTTCCGTGTGTCAGAAGACTCAATCTTGTTAACAATTCTTTCCAAATTGATCTATAGATTCAATGACATTCCAGTGAAAATCCCAATAACTTATTAATAAAAATGGATATTTTCCTAAAATTCATACAGACATTCAAAGGACCAAGAATATTCTCAACTGTGAAAAATAATAATTTTTCATTGGATGGCTAACATTGCAAAGTGTATACTTTATTCAAAGATAGCCTAAGTTTCTATTTCTGAACTTAATACCATGCTTGCCTCTAAAGATACAGAACTATATGGCCCTGCAAAAGTGTTTGTTTTTATTTTCCTTATACTTCTCTAGGTTTCATTTTGATTTATATTTTGTAAAATCAGTATTCTATTTCCTAATCTCTGAAAATGTCTTCCACGTGTTATTTCTGCATAGGATTAAAAGAGAAATTTTTATTTTCATTCAAGAACTCTGATCCAATCTTCACATGAAGGGTATCTGTCAGTTTTTACTGCATGGAGATAAGGATACAGTCTCTCCTCTTTCCTCTGATTTCCGTTATGAATTTCTAAGCAACTATTTCAAAATGGTCTATACTCAGTATTATGTAATTTTATCTTGCATGATAAATGTATTAGACACTCTTTATATTGTTTTTAAATAAAATCCTGCCCATTTATTAAAATTCAATCATGATGCTGTGAAATCACATTCAGTAGATGTTAGTTTGTGTATTTTAGTAGCACTCTTATTTCTACAACTTCAAACTGCAAATCAGTCTCAAACACACACACACACACACACACACACACACACACACACACACACACACTTCCTGCAAAAGATCACAGAGGAAACCTCCACAGATTGTTCAGGTCAGGAAGGAAGAGACAATGTCACTTTCTCTTCAATGAACATTATTGATGTTGAGCAGCTATTCAGGAGAGAAGTGCTTTAAATATAGACTCATGAGTTTGATACCTTCCTTTTCAAGTTCTTGACAGTATTACTGTTTTTTTACAAAAGAAGGGCCAATCTTTTGTGATGTGTTGAAAAGGAAGAAAGGACAGATGGTATAATGCCTGAAAGAAACTCTATTGACATCACAATTAGGCTGCATCCATGTCTTCCAACACTGTGTAGCCAAAGTTACCTATAAGTCTTTTTAGACCAGGGATCAAGATGGGGCACACACTGGAAACTGACCCTCTTTCTGTATGTTGCTTTTAAGTTGTACTTCCTCTAAAAAGACTTCCCTACTGCCCTCCTGCTTATCTCGTTTTTGAACTACATAATATAACATGTATTATGTGGCCACTTTCCCCCCATTCTTCATAGATTATGTGTATATGGTTGCGAAGCAGATTGTGCCTCTCAAGATAATTAATACCTTAAATACTTAAAGAGTTAACTTCTAATTCTTCTGCATATCTCACCACATTTATCTGCTGGCTAAGAACATCTGAAATACTTACTATATTGATAATTTTTAAATAGATACTCTATAAACTTCTATTTTTGCCATGCAAGTATGCAGAACATTAAAATGCCTATATTGCATTTAACATAAGTGTTTATAAGAACTTCAAAAAGTCTCATAGCTCTGAGGACCACCTGAGGACATTTCATTGAACAAAGAACCTAAAGATGTCTCTTCTAGCTGTGAGAAACATCTCCCAGAATATTCTCTGGGTTGGCCCTATTCATATATTCAGCAGGTATCCACCCAGTGATTTATTTTGCTTCTTTCCTAGCTCCTCCTGTGTCAGAACATGTAGATTCCACAATGGAGATCAAATTTGGTCTTAATTACTTTAAATTTTTTTTTTTTTGCTATTGGTTATGTATTTAAGCATTTACACAAAATTAAATGTGTCAAATACAGAATTAAAATGTTTGTGTGGGAAAACAACTTTTTTATATTAAAATTATTTTTTAACAACTTGATATTTCAAGACAATGCATATTTCTATTTGCATGACCTAGATGAGTGATTCCCAGTGAACCAGTTAAGGTTCAGTGAAAATGCCTTCAAGTTTTCAAGATATCACCTGTGAGCAGGATTCTGGATAATATGCCCATTTCTAAAGAGCAGCACTGCCTTTATTTTTCACATTGGAGTTTTGTGCAGTGGGTGGTCTAAACCACTGGGTCCCTATCAATTAGATATTCATAAAACATTTATGCTCCTGTGTTTTTGGGTACTGAAAAAACAGATTTTCAGTTAATCCAAAAATGTGTATCTACTTTATTCTCAAAAAAAGCTTTATTATATGTACTTTATTATATATACTGATATATATACTGATATTATATATATATACTTTATTATATATACTATATATATATACAGTCTTTAATGAAATAATCTTTTAAAACACCATGTTCACCAATCAAATTTAGATACTGCTAATTATTCACATTCTTTCATAAGATAAGTTGAATACTGAAATAAATGAAAATAAATTCTACATCAGGTTTAAAACATATTTGACGTGTGTGTGTTTAATTTCAGACTATTAAAACATGTTACATTTTCTTTTTGCTCTTGTAGAGTTTTCCATAATATTTAGATCTCCCTTTCTTTTTTTCTGTGATTCTTCCAAAGTAGATCTTTAATCTCTAAGTCCAAGTTAACATCACTTTAGCATGTATTTTCTAGGTTTAGATATTCAGCTTTACTATTACATCTGACTTAAGATGACAGTCAATTAACTATTCTCATCTTCAGTGGTATTTGCTGTAGTTGCATTTTCTCTTTGCAAAAGTACTCAAAAGACATATATCTTTGCTAGTGAGAGGTATATTTCTTTGGAGTCTCATTTTCCACTTCAGATGGAATAGGACCCATCAAAGGTCACTATTAAGTAGTCCCCTGTGGAAACTTTCATAATTGGGCCTAATTTTCAGTTTTTCTCATTGGTTATCATGTAGAACATCAGTGACATTATCCTATGACTTAGTGAAGATCTATTCAGAATGTAAATATAATTATAACCTGAATGCAAACTTCATCAGCTTCACCTGTGTGGCTTCTTCATTCTAGTTATTTTGCACATATATAATAACTTTTTTTTAAAGATTTTATTTATTTTATTCGACAGAGATAGAGACAGCCAGCGAGAGAGGGAGCACAAGCAGGGGGAGTGGGAGAGGAAGAAGCAGGCTCATAGCAGAGGAGCCTGATGTGGGGCTTGATCCCTTAACGCCGGGATCACGCCCTGAGCCGAAGGCAGACGCTTAACCGCTGTGCCACCTAGGTGCCCCTATATAATAACTTTATTCAAAACTGTAGTTTATAGACTTTGGGAGTTCATAGAGTTTATTAGTTAAAAATTGAAATATATACACATTATATGGTCAGTAGCCTGCAGAAAATAAAACGCTGATATCTAGTATGTTAAGCAAAAGGAATTAACTTCAGATTAAAGGACTGTCCTCTAAATATATAGTATAACCTCATAAACATTAGATTCATCTTATTTATCTTATTTCACTACTCACTATTGTGAATTTTTAACACAGACAGCATTTATTTCCAGAACAGGATGTTAAGGATCACTCATCTAGAGTAATAGTCTCTGAAGTCTCATGTAAGCCAATGAAATGGTGTGTAAGGAAATGCATCACTGTGTTGGGAGAAAATATTAAAACTTGTATTTATATCTAATTTTTAAACTTAAAATTTCAAATGTTTTGAACATTTGCTTAGTGTATACAATATACAATGTATAAACACAGTAGTGTACTAAGATAACATAAATAAATAAGTAGAAATATATTGGGAATGAGGACTTGTTATTTTTTATTTTTTAATTTAAATTCAATTTAGTTAACATATAGCATATTATTAGTTTCAGAGGTAGAATTTAGTGATTCATCAGTTGTGTATAATACCCAGTGCTCACTAAATCAAGTGCCCTTCTCAATGACCATCACCCAATTACCCCATCCCACAACTCACCTCCTCTCAAACAACCCTCAGTTTGTTTCCTATAGTTAAGAGTCTCTCATCGTTTGCCTCCCTCTCTGTTATCTTATTTTATTTTTCTCTCCCTTCCCTGTGTTCATCTATTTTGTTTCTTAAATCCCACATATGAGTGAAATAATAAATTTGTTTTTCTCTGACTGACTTATTTTGCTTAGCATAGTACCCTCTAGTTCCATCCATGTTGTGGCAAATGGCAAGATTTCGTTCTTATTGATGGCTGAGTAATATTCGTGTGTGTGTGTGCGTGTGTGTGTGTGTGTGTGTGTACATACCACCTCTTCTGTATCCATTCATCTGTGAGTGGACATCAGGGCTCTTTCTATATTTTGGCTACTGTGGACAATACTGCTATAAACATTGGGGTGCATGTGCCCTTTTGAGTCAATATGTTTGTAGCATTTAAGTAAATACCTAGTAGTGCAACTGCTGGGTTGTAGGGTAGCTCTATTTTTAAGTTTTCGAGGAACCTCCATACTGTTTTCCAGAGTGGCTATACCAATTTGCATTCCCACCAACAGTGTAAGAAGGTTCCCCTTTCTCTCCATCCTTGCCAAAATCTATTGTTTCCTGAGTTGTTCATTTTAGCCATTCTGACTGGTGTGAGGTGGTATCTCATTGTGGTTTTGATTTGTATTTCCCTGATGACAAGTGATGTGGAGCACTTTTTCATGTGTCAGCCATTTGTATGTCTTCTTCGGAGAAATATCTGTTCACATCTTCTGCTAATTTCTTGACTGGATTTTGCTTTGTTTTGTTTTGTTTTATGGGTGTTGAGTTTGATAAGTTCTTTAGAGATTTTGGATACTAGCCCTTTATCTCACAAGTCATTTGCAAATATCCTCCCTTTCTGTAGGTTGCCTTTTAGTTTTGTTGATTGTTTCCTTTGCTGTGCAAAAGCTTTTTATCCTGATGAAATCCCAATAGTTCATTTTTGCTTTTGCTTTCCTTGCCTTTGGAGACCTGTCTAGCAAGCGTTGCCGTGGCTGGGGTCAAAGGGGTTGCTGCCTGTGTTCTCCTCTAGGATTTTGGTGGACTCCTATCTCACATTTAGGTCTTGCATACATTTTGGGTTTATTTTTGTGTATGGTGTAAGAAAGTGGTCCACTTTAGTTCTTCTGTGATGTGGCTGTCTAATTTCCCAACACCATTTGTTGAAGGGACTGTCTTTTTTCCATTGGATAGTCTTTCCTGCTTTGTCAAAGATTAGTTGACCATAGAGTTGAGGGTCCATTTCTGGGTTCTCTATTCTGTTCCATTGATCTATGTGTCTGCTTCTGTGCCAGCACAATACTGTTTTGATGGCTACAGCTTTCTAATACAGCTTGAAGTCCAGAATTGTGAGGCCTCCAGCTTTGGTTTTCATTTTCAACATTACCTTGGGTATTCAGGGTCTTTTTTGGTTCCACACAAATTTTAGGATTGCTTGTTCCAGCTCTATGAAAAATCCTGATGGGATTTAATTGAATCTGTATATTGCTTTGGGTAGCATAGGCATATTAACAATATTTGTTCTTCCAATCCATGAGCATGGAATGATTTTTTCCATTGCTTTATGTCTTCCTCAATTTCTTTCATAAGTGTTCTATAGTTTTCAGAGTACAGATTCTTTACCTCTTTGGTTAGGTTTATTCCTAGGTATCTTATGGTTTTGGGTGTAATTGTAAATGGGACCAATTCCTTGATTTATCTTTTTTCTGCTTCATTATTAGTGTATAGAAATGCAACTGATTCCGTGTATTGATTTTAAATCCTGTGACTTTGCTGAATTCTTCTATCAGCTCTAGCAATTTTTGGGTGTAGTCTTTTGGGTTTTCCACATAGAGTATCATGTCATCTGTGAAGAGTGAAAGGTTAATTCCTTCTTTGCTGATTTGGATGCCTTTTATTTCTTTCTGTTGTCTGATGGCTGAGGCTGGGACTTCCAGTACTGTGCTCAACAACAATGGTGAGTGTGGATCTTCCTGTTGCGTTCCCGACCTTAGAGGAAAAGCTCTCAGTTTTTCCCCATTGACAATGGTATCTGCTGTGGGTCTTTCGTATATAGCTTTTATGATATTGAGGTATGTTCCCTCTATCCCTACATGGTGGAGGGTTTTTATCAAAAAGGATGCTGCATTTTGTCAAATGCCACTTCTGCATCTATTGAGAGGATCATAAGGTTCTTGTCCGTTCTTTTATTAATGTGGTGCATCACACTGATTGATTTGTGGATGTCGAACCACCCCTGTAGCCCAGGAACAAATCCCACTTAGTTGTGGTGTATAATCCTTTTAATGTACTGTTGGATCATATTAGCTAGTATCTTGGTGAGAATTTTTGTGTCCATGTTTATCAGGGATATTGGTCTCTAATTCTCCTGTTTAGTGGGATCTTTGTCTGGGTTTGGGAAAAGGTAATGCTGACCTCATAGAATGAGTTTGGCAGTTTTCCTTCCATTTCTAATTTTTGGAACAGTTTCAGAATAGGTACTAATTTTTCTTTAAATGTTTGGTAGAATTCCCCTGGGAAGCTGTCCAGCACTGGACTCTTGTTTATTGGGAGATTTTTGATTACTTATTCAATTTCTTCTCTGGTTATGGGTCTGTTCAGGTTTTCTATTTTTTCCTGTTTGAGTTTTGGTACCTTATATGTTTCTAGGAACATATCCATTTCTTCCAGATTGCCCAATTTGTTGGCATTTAGTTGCTCATAATATTCTCTTATAGTTTGTATTTTTGTCGTGTTAGTTGTGAACTCTCCTCTTTCATTCATGATTTTATTTATTTGGGCCCTGTCTCTTTTCTTTCTGATAAGTCTGGCTAGGGGTTTATC
Organism: Ailuropoda melanoleuca; assembly: GCF_002007445.2. Taxonomy (NCBI): domain Eukaryota; kingdom Metazoa; phylum Chordata; class Mammalia; order Carnivora; family Ursidae; genus Ailuropoda; species Ailuropoda melanoleuca. The sequence continues at coordinate 99,127,837 of NC_048221.1, forward strand.
AATGTTATTAATTCTTTCAGAGAACCAGCTCCTAGTTTTGTTGATCTGTTCTACTGTTTGTTTGTTTGTTGTTTGTTTTTTTCTATATCATTGATTTCTGCTCTAATCTTAATTATTTCTCTGCTCTTGCTGGATTTAAGCTTTATTTGCTGTTCTTTTAACAACTCCTTTAGGTGCTAGGTTAGGTTGTGTATTTCAGACTTTTCTTGTTTCTTACCTTCTATATCAATGATTCACTCTTCCTATTCATTCACCCTCATTTTTATAGCCTCCACTTGGGACTGTGCCTCAGTAGTAGCATTTTTAATTTTGGCCTGACTAGATTTTAGTTCTTTTTCTCTATAGTAAGGAATTCTCTAGTGTAATCTATACTTTTTTTCAAGCCCAGCTAGTATCTTAATAATCATTTTAAATTCTAGTTCAGACAACTTACTTATATCCTTATTGATCAAATCCCTGGCAGTGAGTACTACCTCTTATTCTTTCTTTTGGGGTGAATTTCTCTGTCTTACCATTTTGTACAGAAAAGAAAAGAAAAAGAAAGAGAAAAAAACAACAACAACAGAAAAGGAAAACAACAACAGCAACTAGATTCTGGGTATGCTTGTAAAAGAAACAGAGGATTTCAATGCATCACTTTCAGAATTTAACAAAACAGAAAGAGTGCAAGTTTGCAAGTATTTTCATAGATGCACAGATACAGGCATAACTTAATTAAGATGAAGAGTGCTCTGTGTGATTGGTATCACATCCATGTTCTCCAGAATTCTGCAAGCCATCAAGATAGTGCATATACACTGGGAATAAGATCTCTGCTACTTTAATAGGGAATGAGAAGGAACTGCCACACAGGGTCTAAGACCAGTTCTTGCTATCTATTTACCCAACACTGTGATGAAGAGAGGGCACTAGACACCCCCCACCGCCCACACACATCTTGACCCAAACACCACAATCTGCCTTGAACATAACAGAATTAATTTTTAAAATAATACTTTATTCTGTTATGTCTTAAGAAAACTCTCCCACACCCAGGTAGTATCTTACGGATTTCACAATAATCCTCACATGTTTTTGTATATCTACCATTCTGTCTTCTTTTCCATCATTCCTCAAATCCTAAAACCATTCCCATATATCCTCTGAAATTCATGGTCCATTATCAGCCACATACCTTATACTTTCATCATGTACTCTAAATATTTCCTTCAAGTTTTGTTCTAATGGAAACCTGAACCTCCCCCTAAGAATCTTTGTTAACTCTAGTTACCACAGATCTCACTCACTAGACCTGGAATAAGATCCTTGTGCCACTGTTCTTGCTTGTCATTGCCATATTCAAACCATTCTCCCTTCCCATATCAAAAGAAGGAGGAGGAAGAGAAGAGGGAGGAGGAGGAGGGGGAGAGGGAAAGGAAGGAGGAAGAGAAGAAGGAGGAAGAGGAGGGGGAGAAGATATCAACGCGCAGTACTAAGTAAATAGAATCACTTCTCATTTCATAAGATTGTATTGCATTATATTCTTCATTATTGCTGTTATGTACTGTTCTCAAGTTCACACTTGAATTATGGAGAAAAATAAGATGCATTTTTTTAAACATAATTTGTATACTCATAACCTGCTTTTCTCAATAATATATCATGGTAATGTTTTCTACACCATGAATTTTAACAGTTGCATATTATTCTATTGTATGCAATTAAATCTTTCTAGCTATTTCCTGTTATGTGTTTTGTTCCATTTTTATTACTAAAATAATGTTGTTAATTTTTTAACAATAAGTTTATTGCAGATTATATTCTTTGATTTCAGAAGACTTGAAAAGTATGTATTGAATTGTACTCTACAATTTGCCTTTTTCATTCCCACAGCATATTTATTTTTAAAAAATTGTACTTTAAAAAAAATTATACTTTAGACAAAGAAAACCTCAATGAATTTAAAAGGAAACAATTCAGAGGCTACACTCCATGGTCACATTCAGCCTAAAGTATGCTTAAAAATAGATTGTAAAGGAGAAAAAGAGCCACATCAAAACACAAAATATATTCAATTAAATAACTCTTGGGTCTAAGTATTAATAAAAACCATAACAATAGAAGCCTTATAAAATAATAAAAATAAGAACCTTGCATATGAACACCTATATAATATTGACCAACAATCAAGAAAGAAAGAAAATTATGAACTAGGCATTTTTTTCAACAAGTCAGAAAGAAAAGCATGAAACAAACTTAGGGAATTTCCCAAGGGTACAAAGGGTAAAAAGATCCAGACTTCAGACATGTTCGAGCTCTGTAGTTTGTAATTTATAATTGAAACAAAGTAAAAAAGATTGTTTCATTGGAAATCATTTGGCCTATTTCAGAGGCTTTAACAAAATTATGCTTTTTATAACCTCTGCCAAATGGCCCAGACAGACCATCACAATTTTAAACTGCAAAGCGTTAAATGTTACAGGAAATATGCTGGAGAAATTCACTAAATCAAAATATCTTAGTTCTACATAGCAAAGCTTTAGAATGACCTGTAAATGAATAAACAAGCTTCATATGTAAGACAAATTGAACATCCAACAAAATATTTTGAAGCATCCTGTAAAACTATAATCATCCAATCCCTCTTGGATTGTTGCCTTCATTTTGGTGATTTGGAAGCAAGATGAAAGTAGATAAAGTGTTTACTACGAGAGATGGTGCCTCTGTGATGTGCAAGGGTAATTACAAACTTAGCCCTACAATCCTGCCATTAGTCTTTTTAATGATTCTGAGCCACAACCTCTCTGAGATAACATCTTTTTTTTTCTCTCTCTCTCTCTTTCTCTCTCTCTATGGTTGAGCTTTGAGAAGACTAGTGGAATCTTGGTTTTTTTAGCCTGTTATTAAATTTAAGCTGAAAAATACGGGAAAGCTAACAGAAAAGGATTAGAGAGGTTTATTTGACACTGTCAGAGAAAGCAAATCCCTGCCTTACTGCCAGATATATTAAACTCCTGATCTTGCAATTGCATAAAATTATCACTGGCATTATATCTATGTCAATTAAACCTAGTGCTGGAGAAAATGATTTAACCAGCTCCTTCTTTCAATGTCATTCAAGAACTCTAATTAGTTTGAAAGGTGTATTTCTTTTCTAAGTAGCGCTATAGTCACCTAGGTATTACTCAAGTGCATCATTAAAGCTCATTAATATGAGAATATTTCAGAGATGTTTATGGGCTTTGGAGAGGACACTGTTCAGACATATTTGTTCATGAAAAATATTTTGTATTGAAAATGTTAGAGTACAGTATTTTCCATCAACAAAAATATTGTTTCATTGTTATAAGCAAATTGGCAACATTTCTGCTTATATTTCAAAGGTCCCCAATTTTTATAACACACAGACTTTTGTTTCCTATTTCATTAACACTCAGGGATGAGATTTTATGCAATACCCTCTTTTTGTAAAGGAGAAAAAAATAGCACAGTAATTTAACTACGCTTCCCAAGTTTGCATACAAAACCGCTTCTATTTTATTGTTGGTCCTAACTATAAATAAATTGGTTTGAAAAAAATAAATTTGTAAATATAATAATAGATTGCAAATTACATTTTGAAAAGCACTGCTTCCAGACTCACGTTGTCTATCCTTTCTTGATTAGTGCACAAGCTCATTGACGCAGGTATGCATTGAACCCCAATTAGTTTTTGGATAGTCTACACTACCTTGTAGTATAAGCATGCCTTATCAAAAAAATTACTATCAACCTGTGGATAGGGAGCTGATTTATTTATTTCCAGCTCTTCCCAATTCAGTACTGGGTACACAGTTGCAAATTCTTTACTACTTGCTGATTTACCACTTTATTGTCTAAATAGGGCAGATTAAAATAAACAATAACAAATAATCTTTGGATTCTGGTTCCAAGATGGTGGAGGAGCAGGAGACCTAAAGTTCGATTGGTCCCAGGAATTCAGCTATAGAGCTACCAAACCATTCTGAATACCTATGAATGCAACTGGAGAACAAAGAAAAGAGCAGCAGAAACTCTATGAACCGAAAAGCTACCACTTTCTGCAAGGAGGAGAAAAGTTGGCAGAGGAGTAGGGGACCCCTTTTCCAGCTGGTCCCCTGAGTCCAGCTGGATATCTACCAGACCATCCTGAAAACTCACGGAATCAGCCTGAGACACAGGAAGATACATCTAGATCTCTACAAATGAACACCTCCAGCGCTGAATATTGAGGTACGAAGCGGGGAGCCTGAATCCTCGCACAGATATCGGAAGATAAATGGAAGGGGGAGGGAGCCGCCGCGCTCGGCACCAGGAAGCAGTAGCCACTTGCACTGGGGGCGGGCCGGACTCCGGAAAAGCAGACTGACCCGCCTGGGAACATGCCTGTGACCAGACTGAAAACTGGAGCTCTGGAGCGCTCACTGGTACCGGACTAAAACTGGGAGCTCTGGTGCGCATGTGCATCCAAACTGAAAACCGGTGCCCCGGAGTGCACACTCGAACTAGACTGAAACTGAGAGCTCGGGAGCTCGCACGCAATCTGACTGAAAACCAACACTCCAGAGTGCGCACAAACCACATCAAAACAGGGAGCTTGGGAGTGCGTGGGACCGGGATGGCTGGAGGTGTTAGAAGCACAAAGGACAGAGATGTACCGGACCTGGAAGTGAGGGCTGGGAGAGTGGCTGTGGGGCGCACAACCCGGGATGCTACAGGGCTTTTAGCAGCACCAACAGGAACAAAGTTAAAGTGGCCAAGAGAGCTCAGTGGAGAGCAGACCACGCTCTCTCTGTCTTGAGACAGAGGATATGATATGGCCACGGCTACTCTGACTCTCAGAAAAGTCACAGAAAACTGCCAGGGAAAGCCACCAAAGGACAAAAGCCCAGAAATACTAGCTCACATTGTGCCCATCCCCATCTCCCCTTGCAGGGGACAGGGCTACTCTACCCAAACAGGGTTGCCTGAATATCAGCATGGCAGGTCCCTCCCCCAGAAGACGGGCTGAAAAATCAAGAAGCCCACATCACTAAGGTCCCAATAAAACAAGTGCACACTGCCTGGGTCCTGTTCAATAATTGGGCTCTGGGCATCCCCCCAACCTCTCTTCATCAGAATGACGAGGAGGAGAAATCCCCCCCAACAAAGAAAAGATAATGAGTCTGTGGTGTCTGCCACAGAACTGATGGATATGGATATAACCAAATTGTAGAAATGGAGTTCAGAGTAACAATGGTCAAGATGATGTGTAGGCTCGAAAAAAATATTAAACGAAAATATTAACGAGAATATAGAATCTCTAAGGGCAGAAATGAGAGTGAATATGACAGAAATTAAGAATGGTATGAATCAAATGCAGTCTAAACTAGATGCTCTGACGGCCAGGGTAAATGAGGCNATATGACAGAAATTAAGAATGGTATGAATCAAATGCAGTCTAAACTAGATGCTCTGATGGCCAGGGTAAATGAGGCAGAAGAACGCATTAGTGAATTGGAGGATGGGATGGGATGGTAGAAGAGAAAGTTAAAACAGAAACTTGGCTTAAAAAAATCCAATCTCAAGAATGTAGATTACGGGAGATTACTGACTCAATGAAACGTTCCAATGTCAGAATCATCGGCATCCCTGAGGAGGTGGAGAAAGAGAGAGGTCTAGAAGAGATATTTGAACAAATTGTAGCTGAAAACTTCCCTAATCTGGTAAATGAAACAAGCGTTCGNGGTGGAGAAAGAGAGAGGTCTAGAAGAGATATTTGAACAAATTGTAGCTGAGAACTTCCCTAATCTGGTAAATGAAACAAGCATTCANTCCCTAATCTGGTAAATGAAACAAGCGTTCGTGTCCAAGAGTCAGGACCCCTCCCAAGGTCAATGAGAACAGACCTACACCACGTTACATCATAGTGGAATTCGCAAATATTAGATCCAAGGATACAGTATTGAAAGAGGCCAGGGGGAAGAAAATCCTTACGTACAGAGGGAAAAATATCAGAATAACATCAGACTTCTCTTCAGAGAAATGGCAGGCTAGGAAGGGTTGATAGGGTATTTTCAAAGCTCTACCTGAGAAGAACATGCAGCCAAGGATCCTTTATCTAGCAAGGCTGTCATTCAGAATTGATGGAGAGGTAAGGACCTTCCAGGATTGGCAGAAACTGAAGGAATTTGTAACCACAAAACCAGCCCTACATGAGATATTAAGGGGGGTTCTATAAAAGTAAAAAGGCCCCAAGAGTTATACAGAACAGAAATTTACAATCTATAGAAACAAAGACTTCATAGGCAACATGACATCATTAAAATCATATCTCTCAATAATCACTCTCAATGTGAATGGCCTAAAGGCTCCCATAAAATGCCACAGGGTTGCAGATTGGATAAAAAGACATGACCCATCCACTTGCTGTCTACAAGAGACTCATTTTGAACCTAAAGATACGTCCAGACTGAAAGTGAAGGGATGGAAAACCATTGTTCATGCCAATGGACCTCAAAAGAAAGCTGGGATAGCAATTCTCATATCAGACAGATTAGATTTTAAACTAAAGACTGTTGTTAGAGATACAGAAGGACACTATATTATTCGTAAAGGATGTATCCAACAAGCGGACATGACAGTTATAAATATCTATGCCCCCAACAGGGGAGCAGGTAGATACACAAGCCAACTCTTAACCAAAATAAAGAGACATACAGATAATACTATGTTAATAGTAGGGGACCTCAAAACTCCACGCTCAGCAATAGACAGATCACCTAAGCAGAAAATCAACAAAAAAACAAGAGCTTTGAATGACATACTAGACCAGATGGACATCATAGATATATACAGAACACTGCAGCCCAGAACAACAGAATACTCATTCTTTTCGAATGCACATGGAAACTTCTCCAGAATAGATCATATACTGGGTCACAAAACAGGTCTCAACCGATACCAAAAGACTGAGATTATTCCCTGAATATTCTCAGACCACAATGCTTTGAAACTGGAACTCAATCACAAGGAAAAATTTGGAAGAAACTCAAACACTTGGAAACTAAGAACCATCCTGCTCAAGAATGATTGGGTAAATCAGGAAATTAAAAATCAGTTTAAACAATTTATGGAGACCAATGAAAATGAAAACACATCGGTCCAAAACCTATGGGACACTGCAAAGGTGGTCCGAAGGGGAAAATACATGCCATCCAAGCCTCACTCAAAAGAATAGAACAATCTAAAATGCAGTCTTTATATTCTCACCTCAAGAAGCTGGAGCTGGAACAGAAGAACAGGCCTAACCCATGCACGAGAGGCCAGGTGATCAAGATTAGAACCGAGATCAATGAATTAGAAACTAGGAGCACAGTAGAGCAGATCAACAGAACTAGAAGCTGGTTTTTTGAAAGAATAAATAAGATCGATAAGCCACTGGCCAGACTTATTCAAAAGAATAGAGAAAGGACCCAAATTAATAAAATTATGAATGAAAGGGGAGAGATCACAACCAACACCAACAAAATAGGAAGAATCATTAGAAACTTTCATGAACAGCTTTATGCTAATAAATTAAACAACCTGGAAGAAATGGATGCCTTCCTAGAAACCTATAAAGTACCAACACTGAAACAGGAAGAAATTGATTATTTAAAGAGACCAACTAATCATGAAGAGATTGAAACAGTGATCAAAAACCTCCCCAAAAACAAGAGTCCAGGGCCTGATGGATTCCCCAGGGAATTCTACCAACATTCAAAGAAGAAATAATACTTATTCTCCTGAAGCTGTTTCAAAAAATAGAAACAGAAGGAAAACTACCAAACTAATTCTATGAGGCCAGTATTACCTTGATCCCCAAACCAGGCAAAGACCCTCTCAAAAAGGAGAATTATAGACCGATTTCCCTGATGAATATGGATGCCAAAATTCTCAACAGGATCCTAGCTAATGGGATCCAACAATACATTAAAAGGATTATCCATCAAAACCAGGTGGGATTCATCCCTGGGATGCAAGGGTGGTTTGACATTTGCAAATCGATCAGTGTGATAGATCATATCAACAAGAAAAGAGTCAAGAACCATATGATCCTTTCAACTGATGCAGAAAAAGCATTTGACAAAATACAGCATCCTTTCCTGATTAAAACCCTTCCGAGTGTAGGAATAGAGGGTACATTCCTCAATTTCATAAAAACCATCTATGAAAAGGCTACAGCAAATATCATTCTCAATGGGGAAAAGTTGAAAGCCTTTCCCTTAACATCAGGAACACAAGGATGCCCACTCCCACCATTATTATTCAACATAATACTAGAAGTCCTTGCAACAGCAATCAGACAACAAAAAGGGATAAAAGTTATCCAAATTGGCAAAGAAGAAGTCAAACTGTCTCTCTTCGCAGATGACATGATACTGTATATGGAAAGCCCAAACGACTCCACCCCCAAGTTACTAGAACTTATAGAGCAATTCAGGAATGTGGCGGGATACAAAATCAATGCTCACAAATCAGTTGCATTTCTATACATGAACAATGAGACTGAAGAAAGAGAAATTAGGGAATCCATTCCATTTACAATAGCACCCAAATCATACGTTATCTCGGAATTAACCTAACCAGAAACGTAAAGGATGTATATTCTAGAAACTACAAATCACTCTTGAAAGACATTGAAGATGACACAAAAATATGGAAAAATATTCCATGCACATGGATCAGAAGAATAAACATAGTTAAAATGTCTATGCTACCCAGAGCAGTCTACACTTTCAATGCCATCCCAATCAAAATACCAATGACATTTTTCAAAGAACTGGAACAAACAGCCTTTAAATTTGTGTGGAACCAGAAAAGGACCCGAATTGCCAAGGAATTGTTGAAAAGGAAAAACAAAGCTGGGGGCATCACGTTGCATTTGCAGCAACATGGACGGGACTGGAGGAGATAATGCTAAGTGAAATAAGTCAGGCAGAGAAAGACAATTATCATATGATTTCTCTTATCTATGGAACATAAGAACTAGGAAGATCGGTAGGGGAAGAAAGGGATAAAGAAAGGGGGGGTAATCAGAAGGGGGAATGAACCATGAGAGACTGTGGACTCTGAAATAAACTGAGGGCTTCAGAGGGGAGGGGGTGGGGGATTGGGATAGGCTGGTGATGGGTATCAAGGAGGGCACATATTGCATGTTCCACTGGGTGTTATACGCAAATAATGAATCATGGAACATTGCATCAAAAACTGGGGATGTACTGTATGGTGACTAATACAACAAAATAAAAATTATAAAAAATAATCTTTGTTTACATATTTTTATCATGTCGAGTATATGTGAATTACTTTTATGTGTTATATAATCAGCACTTATCAAGTGAATTCTACATGTCAGGCACAGTACTAAGTGACAGATACAGACAAAGTTATGATTTAGGCAAAGATTTCAAATGGCCCAGTGTCTGGTGTCGGAGAGGAATAAGTAAACAATAACTATTAAACAAAACATGTGCCAAAATTGAAGAAAAGATGGAATTAGATAGAAATTTAGATGAATGATTCTTAACCTACACAGTAAAATGTTGACCATAACGTTGTGAGCTGGAAAGAATGGGGTAGAGCAAGTTTCCCATAAAATAAGAGGTAGAGCTAAATCTTGAAAAACAGATAGATGTAGCCAAGAGGAAAATTTGAGGAAGGATATTTTAGGCAAAGAAAACAAAATCTGCTAAATCAGATAAGGGCATAGGACAGACAAGGAGTTGATGGTAATTTCATGTTCTTGATGGAATGTGTATGAGAAAACTGAGAAAGAAAGTCAGAAAGATAGTACACAAATGTCTAATGGCCAAAATGAAATTAACGAGTTAGCACTTTCTTCTAAAGTCATGAAAAGAGATACAGAGGAATAAGACATGAAAGAAATAAATAAAAACAAGTAATGAAAGTCTGAAGCCGTAATATATCAATTATGACCTTAAATGCAAAAGATCTCTAAAGTAGTAATTAAAGCTAAACATCATTAGGAATTGGGGGAAAATGATCATAACCCAATTCTAGGTTGTTTACAAGAAGCCCACTTGAAATTTAATAACATAGGTAATTTGAAAGTAAAAGATTAGAAAAAGATATACCAAGAAAACATTAATTTAAAAGAAAAAGCAATAGTGACTATTTTAATACCAGATGAAATATACTTCTTAATAAAGAAAATTACTGAAGATAAAGAGAAATGTTATAAAACAAAGAAGTTCATCCACTAGGAAGATATAAAGATCCTAAGTATGTGTGTCCAGAACAACAGAGCCTCAAAATACATAAAGCAAAAACTGATAGAACTAAAATGAAGAATAGACAAACCCACAATGAAAGTTTGTGCCTTCAGCATTCCCCTCTTAGTAACTGATAGAGTTATGACATAAGTTAGCAAAGATCCAAAGGTTTGAATACAATCAACTAAGACATTCTAATTGATATTTATAGAACATTCTAACCAACAACATTAGAATACACATTTTCTTTCAGGCACTATGGAATAATCACAAAGATATATTATACCCTGGGCTATAAAACAACTCATCAACAAATAAAAATAATAATCAACAAAAAAACATAAAATGCTACATATTCTCTGACTATAAAAAATTCAAAATAGGAATTAGAAGAAAATAGAAAAATATCTAAATCCTTGAAAATTAAAACAGATACATCAAAATAATCCATAAACTTAAGAGGAACTTTCAAAGTAACTTAAAAATATATACTTAAATTGGGACACCTGGGTGGCTCAGTTGGTTGTCTGCCTTTGGCTCAGGTCATGATCTCAGGTTCCTGGGATTAAGCCCCACATCGGGCTCCCTGCTCAGTGGGGAATCTGCTTCTCCCACTGCCCATCCCCCCACTCCTGCTCGCTCTCTTTCTCTCTCTCTTTCCCTTTCTCTCTCTCAAATAAATAAATAAAATCTTTAAAATACATATATAGAGAGAGAATGGAATGAAAATGACAATATAGCATATCAAAATACGTAGGGTGCAGGTAAATCAGTGCTGAGGTGGAAAATTTTAAAAGTAAACATGTATATTAAGAAGAGGAAAGGTCTCAAATCAGCCATCTAGGTTCCTACCTGAAGTCACAAGAGTCACAAGATTTTAACCAAAATAAAACAAAATAAAGGATATAATTAAGACTAGAAATCAAAAAATTGAAAAGAAGAAATTAATAGAGAAAATCAATGACATAAAATCGGTTCTTAAAAAGAAAGAAATGAAAAAAAAGCAATATAATTTATTCCTCTCTAGTAAGGCTGACAGAGATCAAAAGCAAGCAAGAAGACGCAAGTCACCATATCAGGAATAAAGAGTATCCTGCAGCCATTGTAGGAATAATGAGTATACTACAAACATTATGCTCTTGAATTTGACAACTAAGGGGGGGAAAAGGAGGGGGTAACACTTACCAACTCATTTTTTCAGGGCAATTACCTTAATCCCAAAACCAGATAGTAAAAATAAAAGCAAAACAAAACACAAAAACTACACACCAATATCTCTCATGATCCTTGACACAAAATTACTCAACAAAATACTGGCAGATTAAATCTAACAATGTGTCAAAGTATCATATACCTGAGTGGGATTTATTGCAGGTACAGAAGGTGGGTTCCACATTCAAAAATTAGTAAATGTAATCCAACATACCAACAGGTTAAGAAGATAAATTATATGATCGTACCAAGGCAGGAAAAAGCATTCGATGAAATGTAGCATCAATTCATAATAAAAAAAAAAAAAAACCTCTTAACTCTGAATACAGGGAAACTACCTCAACTTGATAAAGATACAGAGAAGAAAGCTCAAGCTATCACCACACATAATGTTGAAATATTTAATATTTTTACTCTAAAAGGGGAATATAACAAATGTGCCCACTCTCGCCACTCTTAGTCAATATAAAACTGAAATTTCAGCCACTGTAATAAGGTAATGAAAAAAGAAGGCTTCCAAATTGAAAAGAAAGAAACATAACTGTCCTTATTTGAAATGAGATGCTGATATATGTAAAAAATCCTAAAGAATCTAAGAAACCTCTCAAGAGCTAATTAGAGATTTTGGCAAAGTTGTAGCATGCAAAATAGTGTGCATGCACGCGTGCACACACACACACACACACACACACATTTCTATATACTAGAAATGAACTTATGGAAACCAAATTTTAAAACAATGTATATAATATATAACTGCTCCAAGGAAATCAATTACCTTGGCATAAACTTAATAAAACCTGTATAGCATCTATATACTAAAAATTACAAAATGTTGATGAGAGAAATAAAAGATATCCCAAATAAATATGAAGGGATATTGCATTCATGGATAGAAAGACTCAATGCAGTAAAGATGTTTTTTTATAGAAACTTATCTATAGGGGCAATGAAACTCCTATCAGAATCTCGACATTTTTTTTTTACACTTAGACAAACACATTCTAAAATTTATATGGAAAGGTACAGGGCCCAGAATATCTAAAACAATTGTGGAAAAGAATAACTTGAGTGGACTATCTATACCCAATACTAAGGCTAACTACATATTTTTAGTAATCATGAGAATGTGGTACTGTTGGAGGGACAGATGATAGACTGATGAAAACAGAATGGAGAATCCAGAAATACACCCCCACAAATATGTTCAATTGATTTTTTTCAAAGTCAGTAAATACATTCAATGTAAGAAACATAATCTTTTAAACAAAAAGATACCCATAAGCCAAAAAGGAAAAAAAGAGGGAAAACAGGGAAAAAATGACTTTAACTTCATACTGTTTATGAAAGTTAACAAAAACTGGATCTTGGGCTTACACATAAAATACAAAGCTATCAAAATTTCCACAAAAAAAATAGCACAAAATTTTTCAAACTGAGGACAGCAAGGACTTCTTAGACTTGACACAAAAAGCACAAAACATAAAAAGAAAAAAAAATACATTGAACTTCATCAAAATTGGAAACCTGTGCTCTGTGAAAGACACTATTAAGAGACTAATAAGATAAGCTACAGGATGGAAGAAAAGTATTTGCAAGCCTCTTATGCTGCCAAGGATTTGTATCTCGAAAATATTTAGAGAATTCTCAATGCTTGGTTTAAAAAGACAGTCTAATCAGAAAATGGGAAAAAAAGACTTGAACAGACATTCACTGAACAGGATATACAGATGGCAAATAAGCCCATGAAAAGATGTTGAAACATTAACTACTAGAGAATTGCAAGGTTGAAATCACGAGGTATCACTACACACCTATCAGAAGGGCTAAAATTAAAAATGAAATAGTGATTTTCATCAAATACTGGCAGGAATGTGAAGAAATTGGTCACTCATTCATTGCTGGTGAGAATACTGAATGATATAGCCACCCTGGTAATTATTTGACAGTTACCTATAAAGCTAAACATGTACTTAAGATCTGGCTAGAAATTACACTTTAGGCATTTAGTCCAGAGAACTGAAAACCTATGTTTACATCAAAACCTGTAAATGAATGTTCATAGCCTCATTTGTAGTAGCCAGAGACCGGAAACAACTCTGTCCTTCAATGGATGCCTGGTCAAGTAAATCGTGACACAGGCATACTATGCAATGCAACTCAGAGAAAAACAAAATATTGGTACGTGTAACAACTTATATAGATCTCGGGGACACTATGCTTCTTGAAAAGAGTCAATCTCAGAAAGCCATACATTCCATTTCTTTAACAGTTTCTAAATGTCAATTTTTGTTTGTTTGTTTTTTGTGAAAACCCCAAACTGGAAACAAACCAATACAACAGATAGGTGTATAGTAAAACAGGTTGTGAAATGTTTCTATTGTGGAATATTACTAGGCAATAAAGGTAAGGAAATCATATATATGGCAACTTGGATGAATTATTATGGAATTATACTGAATGAGAAAAGCCAATCACAAAATTTAACCTACTATGTGAGTCTATTGTAATAACATTATTGAACTGGAATGTTTATGGAAATGAAGAACAAATTAGTGGTTGCCAAGGTTTAGGAGCAGGGGAGGGAAAGGATGTGGGTGTGCTTATAAAAGGCAACATGAGGGATCCTTGAAATGATGGAAATGTTTTGTATCTTGAGCTGTATCAATACCAATATTCCATGATGCTCTTATAGTTTTGCAAGATTTCTCATTGGGAGAAAATGAGTAAAGCAGACATAAGACTCCTTTGTGTTATTTCTCACAACTCAATGTGATTCTACAATTAACTCCATATGAAAAGATTAATTAAAAATATAAGGGAAAGCCAAATGATATGTTTGCACAGATTATCTCCAGCAAATATTTTTTAAAAGAAACAAAAGAACTAAAATTAATGCTAGAAATATGCAAGTCAACAATGCCTAAATTGTAGAGAATGCTTTTTAAATGATGGAGAAAATGGTTGCACTTAAACCAGACCAAAAAACTGATACACTATAATAAATGCATTCAAACGCGCAATAAAGCAATTCTAAAGCTGATCTATTTCGTATAACATAATAGTGTTATAGTGCCATATATTAAATAGAATTAGAGAAGGTTGAATTGCCATTCACTACATTTTTGAACGAACATGAATAAAATTGACTCTGACAGATAAAACCAATATATTTCCCTCTATAGGCAACAGAGGTAAATCTGTATATACAACTCTTAAACTCATTTTATTTTGACTAGATTACATATTAATAAATGTATTTTTAATATTTTTAATATTTTCATGATAGTCCATTAAATAATTTAAATTATATAAATTATTTAAAAATTATTTCGTTAAAGTTAGATATTCACATATGTTTTTTATGTCATAGAAGTGAAACTGCTTTGTCAAAGGATATGAATTTTAAGAAGGCTTTTGAAGATATTGTTCAGCTGTTCTTTCCTCAGCAATATATGAAGGTTGCTGCTTTGTGAGTCCTTGCCATAGCTGGAGGGCTGAACGTTTTTTCCCTTCTTTTCTTCCTCCCCATTCTTCACTCCCTTCCCTTCTTTTCCTTTCTTTCTCTCTTCCTTTCTCTCCTTTGTCAATGCTATTGGAACATGATTTACCTTTAAATTGCCACCCTACTGATTACTCTTCAGAACGAACATATTTCCATGACATTTGTTTATATTTTTATTATTGCTTAATAATCATATCTCTTTTTTTTAATCATTACCCACATATTTTTATTAGTATAATATTAACCCTTCATTGATATATTGCAGATGACCCAAGAGAAATTTCCAGGTGGAACCAGAGGTTCTTTTATAACCTAAGCTATGGTTTGTCATGTTAGCTGCCATAATTGCTGTCACTGTTGTACTGAAAGCATCTCCAAAGGGTTCTTTCTCTCACATTTCCTTGGAAAGGCAATGAGGTGCTCAAGAGGAGCAAATATACCTTGACACCTTCTCAGAGGACCTCATCCAGAAATCTATTTTTAAATGATTTTATAGTACTGCATTTATGTCATAACATTCATTCCTTCTAGAAATTGAGAATGTGAACTGTATGCTGGACTGTTTGAATTTAATTCCAGTGCAGCACACTATCATACTTGTGATACTGGAAAACTTATTCTTTTATTCTCAGTTTCTTCATATACGATAGTTAGGGCAACCTTATAATGTTATAGGAGGACTAAAATTGTTGAAATATGGAAAAATTTCAGAATAGGGCCAGAACACAGTACACAGAAACTAAAGCAAATTATTTAAGCCCATTTCCTTATATTAGATCTGAGGGCAAGTGCCAGGTCTTTGAACCATATCGCAAGTTCCTAGAGGGAAGGGACTGTATTTCTTGCAATTTTGTAGTTCCAGAGAAACTAATATATATTTTATGCTCTCCAGATACTTGCTTTCTATTAATAAAATACGGATTTTTCCAAGCACAGCACCTGACAAGTAGACCATAGGTCAATTATCTCTTCCTCAGAAAATTCTGCTTAAAGTAAAGCAAACACTCTGGTACATAACTTTATATCTTCATCATATACATCACAATTTGTTTGTTTGTTTATTATCCTTATTCACTCTGTGCAATCTAGACACTGAAAGGTTCCTAGCACCTAGAAAAGACCCTGGCACACGGAAGATATACAATGAATTTTTGTTGGATAAATGAATGTAAGATTATTTTTATTTTTGTTGTTTTAGTAACATGAATTTTTCAGGATGTGTTGTTATTATTCCTGGTCTATTAAAAAGTCACTTATCTATCCTAATGAATCTGTTTGAATATGCTGAATATACATTTTAATCTTTCAATTTATTTTCAGTTGAATTCCTATAATTATTACATTCCTTGTTTTAAGGAATATTTTTATTTAGTATCTTTTATACACTAGTATTCAATACAGAAGATGACAATGGTGGGAAAATTGATCATTTCTTTTAGCTACGGATTTCCAGATTTGGGGGGATTTGGAAAATTTTAATGGAAAATTTTGTGAGAAACTGTACTAGGACAGGATTCCAAAAGAACTTGTTAAAACACACTGAAATTAAACATGAGTAGTACAAAAGTGGTATTTTTCAAAACTCCTTAGAACTATGCTAGGGAACACTTTCACATGTATGCTGACTTTTTAACAGTTCACTTCCACAAATTTCATATGTTCAATGTGTCATGTTACTCTGTGCTCAGTCTGATGAAAATTTGGTCCCACGTACTATGGAACAAAGACAGGACTGGAGAGAAAGTTTTTCTCTATAAAAAGGGACCAGTTATTCTACCTCTAGCAAGTTTTCTCTAAGAGAAACTTCCTGTCATTATCAGTTATATAAAGAGTAAAAAAATGTGATTTTTGGCAAAACATTAGAAATACACAGAACATCCTGAGTCAGTCTGCTAACTCTGTTGGTTATTAAGATGAGGCAGTTATTAGAATGAGAACCACTGATCACTGAGGACTTGAAAGGTGTTCATCAACCCAGAATGGGGATGGAGTCAAACTTGGCTAGTTTCTGGCACAGAGGATTGTGGACCTTATCCTAGCTCTTATAAAATCCACACTAAAAGAACAGTGTTCTTACCCCCACACCATGATGAGAGGAATAGATAATACGTGGAACTGAATAGAGTGAAATAGAACTGAAATAGCTTCTGGAGGAATTGAAAAATCCAGTTTAGAGTCCCCATGAAATCTGAGTGGGAACCTTTCACACAAACTTAGAGTCTCAATGCAATTCCTGCATGGTGAACTTGTGGATAATTAGGCCTCATGGTGGAAGCATAGATAATACTACAAAACAGTTTATTAATTTGGTCTGAGGCAAACATAGTTTGTATATTTTTGCTTCTCTGTTTTCTTTGTAAGCGTAGTGCTACTTTTTGCTAGAAGTGTTTAAAGAACCTACTTTGCTGGATCGTCCTCAATAAGTTTATGATTTTCTAAACACTGCTTAAAATTATCTTAAGACCAAGTTATTTAAGTCATTATAAAAAGGAATTCATCTTTTCTAATCCTGCCATCAGTTCAATGGTATTAGACAGGCTATTAGTCATGATAATACCTATTTGTTAATTCAATCATTTAAGAATCATCAACTGAGTACCTACTCTGAGCAAGGCATTGTGCTAAGCACCAAAAATAGCAGTTAGCATGAAGACTCTTGCTCTCACCCAGTTTAAAGCATAACTACGATGAAAATTTTTATTTTTAAAAAAACTTATAATGAAATTTTCTAATAATAAAACTATGAATAGCAAACATTAATTATTTACTCACTCTTGAGTGTCATCTTAGAATATCTATTACATAGTCTATTTGTTTTGGGTATTAACTGTAGAATTTATAAAAAATTAAGCTCAGCAGCCCTGTTGTTTTTTTTTATTAGAATGTTTAAAGTCTTAAAAAAGTTGACTTATGTGTGCAAACAAAGCAATTTGAAAGGATAACTCATGGATATGTTTAGTTTAAGAAATAAAAAGCCATATTAAAAAAAAATAGACAATGAATTCCTCTTCTCTCTTAAAAGCCAATCATCTAAAATATTTCCTGTTTACTATAGACTGGCATGAGGCATCTATCTAAATAATTCATTTCCTCTCAACTAAATATGAGTGGCATGTCTGTGCATGTACATAATTGTGTAGATTTTATTATATCTTGCACATAAAGAAATAAGCTTGGCACAGTCTATACAAGTGAATCTTAAAGTTGAAAGAAGGCGATTTAATAGGGTAAAGGTTACTTAAAATAACTACATGAGGTAAATTAGGAAAGAAAAAATAAAACAGAAAGAGAAAGATGAGTCCTAATGGCCCAGTGCATGATGAAAGTCAGCCAGCACAAATGGCAGATTTTGAGTACTGAAATCAGAATAAGGCCCTCTCATTCGGTCTATCTTCTAAACCAAAAATCATTTTTATAAAAACATGTACAAAAAAGAAGAAAAAAAGACCAATTGTTAATCCCAATTTTAATTGAGGAAACTTACCCTTAGCCAGGAATTTATGGACCAATTTAGACAAAGTACATTGGTATTTTTGAGCTTTAACTCATTTAAACAAGATCAACTGTTTAATAGTAAGATTTGTCTCTCTGACTACGCCTAAACTCAGAAGGTGAGGCTCTGTCCCAAAACTAATTGTTACTGTTCTTGTGACCAGTTCACTGAGGTCTACCTATGTTTACTAAATTCAGCAGCTCAGAGGAATGACACTAGCTAACTCATGCTGGGCTCATGTTATATGTCAGGTGCCATATATATGCCACTTTGCATGGTTTGTTCGTTTGCTCTTAAAAACAAACCTATAGGGAAGCAGTATTAAAATCCTAATTTTGCATGCAGGGAATATAAAACTTAAAGAGGTTAAGTGAGAGATGAAATAACTTGCCTAAGACACGTGGCTAGCAAGTGGTAGAGCCCAGGCACTCTCATTCCACCACACCCAAACCTCTCCCCCCAACACCAATGGAGAGCAAAAAGGGAGACAGAGCAAGATGACACAACACCTCCTGGGAAATAAATTAAGCACAAAACAATTGTGCTGTTGTCAGAAAAAGAGTCAAGAATAAGCAGAATTTTCAGCATGAAGAGGGAAGCATGAGAACTTCAGGTTACTAAAATAAGATGGATAGAGGAAAATGCTAGGCCAGTTTAACAATTAATAGTGATTCATTTAACTAGATGAAAGTAATATTCAGTGAAGGCAAGAAAAAGCCAGAAAGGGAGAGCAAGCCTATAGTAGGATAATACACACTAGAAACTAGTAAGTGGATGATTTCTAGATTCTAGAAATTATGAGAAGACTCATGAGATAAAGAAGTATTTTCAAGAAAGTAAAACACAAGGGTAAAATTATGACATACACGGGGAAAGGTAAATAAAACAAAAATTCCTCTCAAAAATCAAATCCAAATGTTGTGGACAAACATGAAACTGCACAGAGTATAAAAGCAGGGGCATAAAACCAACAAAAAAAGTTGAGATGTGTATAGCTGCAAGAACTCAGAACCACCACTAACAGGGACAGTTTTTCTAAGGAACAGAAAAACAAACAGCAGTAATTTAAGAGCTAAGTATAAGAAAGTATTTCCCGAGTTGAAGTAAACTTCTGTACGCCCACTGCAAGTATTTACAATGTTTCAGGCAAATTATTTAAAAGACATCCTAACCAAGATATGGTTGTTTTTGTTGTCAGTGTTGGATGAACAAATTAAGATCCTAAATGCAGGGAGACACTTAAAGGTTAAATTCCACACATAAATCAGATTAAATTAAGACTTCTCTCCAACAGTAAAAGCCAAGAGACAATGGAGAAAGCTTTGGATAGAGGGCATGTTTGGAGAATCTTACACCAAAGCAAATTAAATTGTTCTTAATATAGATGATGACCAGAAAACATTCTTAAATAAGGAATGACTCATAAATAGCATTCATGTACCTTATTGAATAAATCACTGGAAGATATAAAAGAAATAGCTAAAAGATAAGTAAAACTTATTTGTTTGCATTGGACATGTCATGCCCTAAACAAGTATGGCAGAGAATTCTGGAAATAGTTTAAACAGTGATGAGACTAAATTTATGTAACTTACTATAAAATTGAATACATATATTATTGGGACTGAATGTTTATACTCCTCATCCCATTTATTTGCTGCAGCCCTAACCCCCAATGTGATGGTATTTGGTGATGAAGTCTTTGGGACTTAATTAAGGTTAGATGAAATGATGAGGATAGGACCCTCAGATTAATATTGTCCTAAGGAGAGCTATTAGAGAGCTCTCTCTCCCTCTCTCTCTCTCCCTGCCACATAAGGACTCCGTGAGAAGGTGACCATCAACAAGACAGGAAGAGAATCCTTACTAGGAAACAAATTGGCTGGCAGCTTAGTCTTGGACTTCTAGCCTCCAGAACTGTGAGACAATAAATTTCTGTTGCCTAGTGATCCAGTCTATGGTATTTTGCTTTGTCAGCCCAAGATAAGACAAATATCAATATAATTATTTCTAGAAAAACAATATTCTGTACATTATTTGAATAACAATGATTTGAAAATAAAAGAACCACAGGTCTTTTGGGATATGCAAACAGGTTGATGGGGAATAGAATACAGAACTCATGAAAATGAATGGGTAGGGATGGGTTAACAGACACCACTAGGATATATATCATTGGCAACAGACTTGGAGAAAGTCATTCTTCATTTTTCAAAGGAACTGATAAATGCTGAATTATATACTCAACCTATGAGGCAAAATGAAAAGTAAATTCAAATATCAAGCAATTCTTAATACTTAAATTCTTACAAAGGTTTGTAACTAAATATAGATGATTAACAAACCTGACTACAAATCAAAGTTATTTCATGTGCAAGAATTGGAACTGAAAATAAGACCCATAGAAAATGTGATATAAATGTGGGAACAGAAGGTTATTTTTCTGATCAGCAGATTTAGTGGCTTGTGTGCTGAGATCAGGAAAACCAGTATCAGTTATTTTCTCACATTTTGAAATCAGCCATGCAAAAATGGCTTTGAAAAAGTGCTCAGAGTCCCTGGGCAAAGGGCATACATGGATGAGTGTCTACCTGCTTATCATACTCCTAGCTTCAAAACTGCAACTACTATGAAGCCTTAAAATTTTGCATTGCCTTATGTTTGTTTCATTGTTTGCTGTTCTTGCCTCAGAGGACTGGTTATCTCCCTACTTCAGGGGCTGTCTTTTTCCCATTCCCATATTTGTAAGATTTGATAACAACATTGCTTGTGGCATTAGAGGTGTAGATACAAAATATCAAAATCAGTGTAGCTGAGGATATAGCATTTACATCCAGCAATGTAACTACAATGTATAGATTGTTTATATCTGTGTATCATTAAGGGTTAAGGTGGTGGTAGATATCAATTCAGGACCATGTATGTTAACCAAGTTGGTTAGTGTCCCACAGGAGTCCCCAAATATGGAGATTTCTGCAATAATGTTTGCACATGGAGGGAGGGATGGCTCAGTGCAACTGTGTGCTTCTGAGGGAGGAGGGGTGATGTGAGGAAATTTGGGCTTAATAGCATTTCCCTAGAATGATGCTAGAGAGAGAGAAGAGTAAGAAAAGCAGAACTTGCAGAGGCAATAATAATGAGTAAGGTCATAATTGAATAGATCCCTTACCCAAACACTGTGTGGAAAGCTATTTGTCCTTTTGAACTAAACTACAATGATTAAATTAAACTCCAAGAGAAAACAAGTAAATGATCAATGGCACATGGTTTAATTCAAGCTAAAGGGTCATTATCTAAGTGAGATGTAGGGGCCTAAAAAGATTATGGAAATTAAGCAGGATCTGAATCAAAGTTTAATATGGCAACAAGCACATACTGTTTATTTAGAAGCTGGAAGAACTCGGTCATTTGGGGGAAGAGGTTGGGGATAGAGACTGTGAATAAGAAGCCAGATACAATTAAGATCCAGAGAAGCAAATCATTGAAATGTCATTTTGTATGCTATCAATGTTTTTCCCTTTTATACATTGCTGTGCAAGGCCCTGACATATGTTTAGAAGTCTTCCCTCTCCTTACTTTTAACCTATATTTTCTGAAGCCAGGAAAGAGTCAAAGCAAAGGTACTACTATCAGGGGAGTTAAACTTCTAAGTTTTCTCTACAAGCTACCCTCTTTTCTCATTTGTTCTGAATTGGGTCTTTACTTCACCTTGAGTCTAATGGTCAGCTACTCCTTTTCACATCTCTGATAAAAGTAAGCTGTGACAATTGCAAAATTAGCTTCTGAAAANGGGGAGTTAAACTTCTAAGTTTTCTCTACAAGCTACCCTCTTTTCTCATTTGTTCTGAATTGGGTCTTTACTTCACCTTGAGTCTAATGGTCAGCTACTCCTTTTCACATCTCTGATAAAAGTAAGCTGTGACAATTGCAAAATTAGCTTCTGAAAAAAAAAAAGGTTGGCTCCCCAAGTAGAATAAATGGCAAACACTTTTACTGTTTTGTTGTTGTTGTTGTTGTTGTTGTTTTTCCCTGACTTCTGGTAGATTAGGTCTTGAGGGGAAACACTNAAGGTTGGCTCCCCAAGTAGAATAAATGGCAAACACTTTTACTGTTTTGTTGTTGTTGTTGTTGTTGTTGTTGTTGTTGTTTTTCCCTGACTTCTGGTAGATTAGGTCTTGAGGGGAAACTCTGGGTAAATTGAATGTGGAATATTATCTACATGTTTTAATACAGAAAACCACTTTTCCATATTACAAGCTAGGAAGAAAAAAACACTTGCTCTTTGATTCAAATTGGCCATGAGAATTCAAATTCTCCAACAAATTTAAACTGGTATCTTAAGAGTATGTACTGATAAGCCTTTAAATAACAGAAGAGACTTCGTATTTCTGATCTGTAATTTCTACCTGACTGGTTACAAGTATTCCTATAGCTTCGACCAGCATCTAAATGGTGATGACTGCAATTTTCTGTCATTTATTTGCAGAATTTCAGTTGCCTGCAGGATAGTTCCACTTGTATATTTTATAAGTTTCCCAAATATTTAAAAAAATCCACAAAATGGTATAAATCTCAGATCTAGTATAACCCCAGCCCCCACCTTCTAAGTATACTGCCTGAGAGTACCATATTTTTTCCCCCTCCATGGGAAAAAAAAGTATCTTGTTTGAATAGTTACAGTGATTGGTCTTGTTTCATGACTTTCTCTGACCTTATGGCACCTTTGCAGCACTTATCAGATCGTATCATATGCATATTTTTTCCAGCATTATTGAGGTATGACTGGAAAATAAGAATTGTATATATTAAGTTATATTATACAATGTGCTTTTTAAAAAGGTGTACCCCATGATGATTTAATAGGCATATACATTGTGAGAAGATTACCACAATCAAGTTAACGAACACATATATCACCTCACATGGTTACCATTTGCGTGTGTGTGTGTACATTTGTGTGTGTGTGTGGTGAGAACACTTAAGATCTACTCTCTCTNTTTTAAAAAGGTGTACCCCATGATGATTTAATAGGCATATACATTGTGAGAAGATTACCACAATCAAGTTAATGAACACATATATCACCTCACACGGTTACCATTTGCGTGTGTGTGTGTGTACATTTGTGTGTGTGCATACATTTGTGTGTGTGTGTGTGTGTGTGGTGAGAACACTTAAGATCTACTCTCTCTTAGGGGGGTGGGGGAATGGGATAGGCTGGTGATGGGTAGTAAGGAGGGCACGTATTGCATGGTGCACTGGGTGTTATATGCAACTAATGAATCATCGAACTTTACATCAAAAACCAGGGATGTACTCTATGGTGACTAACATAATATAATAAAAAATATTAAAATAAAAAAAAGAAGATCTACTCTCTCTTAACAAACTTCAAGTTTACAATACAGTATTATTAACTACAGTTATCAGGTGACAGTACCATAGTTTGAGTGATGCTTTCTACGTATGACACTAAAACCAAAGCTATAAGCTAAAACATATTTTTTTACTTTTTCTCTCTGACCTTCTCCACTTCACATCCATTTATTCACCAGTCTTCATCAATTGTATTACAAAAATGTCTTTAAAATCCTGGCTCTTCCCTTTAGACTGCCTCTGAGAATGAGTGCGGATCTTCGTCAGCTTTCCCTCCCCAGCCTCCTCTTCTCCATTCTATACTTATTAACCCCTGAGAAATAAAGTCAGCTCAACCATTCTTCTGTTTAAAAGCCACTGTCTCTAATTGTGCCAGAATAAATGCAACTTCATAAAGTTGTCCACTCGAGGCTCATTCACCATATTGACTCTTTGGGGGTGGGCGATGAAAATAGTTGCACCTTCAGAACTACATGACTTTGCAAACACCTTTCCCTAAATCTCCAATACCCCAGTCTCCATCCCTTTTCTTGCTACTCCTCATAATCCCATTTGTGACTAGCTTTCTATTAACATCTCAAAATACCACATTATATTTGAAATAATTTGTTTCTCTGTCAGACTGTCACAAAAGTATATGCCCCAAAGCGACTGGTAACACTATCCTTTTTTCTTGCAGTGTCCAGAAAGTAGTAGACATTTGTGTAGTCATTGTTTGTAGACTTAAACTCAAATAAATAGAATTCACAAAATTCCATGTTTCCTTTACAACCCAGAAATCTCTTTGTAGAAAGCACCTAAGATTTCCCCAAGAATAGCTTATTCATCTTCTGTGTTTAAGTATAATTTCATTATGTGCCTATAACATAATTTGAACTTTGTATTTATATATATATATATATATACATATATATTCCCAATTAGATTGTGATATTTCAAATAAATGGACTTGTAACAGAACACTTCTTTCAAATAAACACTGTGTGCTAGGCATTGAATAAAAAATTTTGCATCACTGAAATTAAACCCTGCAGTTTGTTAATGAAGAGGGCTTGCTGTAAATTAAGCTTGACTATTTAAAATTTAGAACCCATCTCTAAAAACCTTTATGCTGATGCTGCTACCCTGACTTTTTTCTCCATTACCTTAGGGATGGTGTTACCTAATCTACCTGTCTTGCAAATTGCAGGTGTTGATGAAGCATATCCATTTTAATTGAACTGTTAACCCATGGGAGAATTTCACTTACTCTCTCTTAATGGCATTTATGTTTTTAGATTATTTAGTGTCTTTGATTATTTAGAAGAACCCCTTATGATTTATCAAGTAAAATGACATGATTAATGTTGTACATTATACTTTCTTTAATATGATTTTACAAGTGGAAAGAAGCATCTGGATTTAATCACAAAATTACATTGAGCATCAGTGGTGCATGCAGAGCAGCTCAGACTAGTGCTGGATATGTCATTTCTCCTGTGATTACAGACATCTATTGGCTATTCCAATTTTCTAAAGGCTGTCACTTTTTTAGCCACTTTGCAGAAATTAGCAAAGGTAGAAACAAGCACAGTTACACACAGTTCAGGAGATCCGGGAACCCTTAGAAGTCTTTGTGGTTTTATTTTATTTTAATTATTGTTGACACACAGTCTTCAGTTTTACTAGCAGTGAGCTTTTGTATAACTTTCTTAAGACAGAGAAATTCATAGCGATTTCTCCTCATTTACCAGAATGCTTGCTGCCTTCTCTCTCTCCTTCTCCCACTTCCATTTTCTCTCTTCACTGCCATTTCGGTTTTGGTTTTACATAGGTTTGTCTGGTTTCCTATTTAAAGACATATAGGATTGCTGGAAATGCCCCAAAAGAACAAAAGTTCCAAATCCATGTCAGGTTAAAAAGCCCCAAATAAATCATTGCACAGAGAAGAAAGTCTTTAGAGACTGACTTACTTTTGTTCATTTATTATATATTAGCTTTGAGATGAGTAAATTACTTAAAATTCCTCAGCCTTAGTTTCTTTTTCAGAAAAAAATAGCAAAATAATACAAACCTTATATGATTGTTGTGATTAAATGCCACATTCATAAGGTATATTAACGTCATGCCTGACAAAAATATTAAGTGCTTCAAAACTATTAACTATTATCATAAATACTGGGCCAAGTTACTTTGTTTCCATTCTGGCAAACTTTCTACTAAAGATATATTCATTTAACTAAATGAATATAAATAGAATATATTGAATAGAAAAGATAAATGTTTTAACTTTAAAAACAAAACAATTCTTTTTCAAAAAAGATTTTATTTATTTATTTGAGAGAGAGCACCAGCTAGGGGAGGGACAGAGGGAGAGAGGAAATCAGACTCCCCGCTGAGCAGGGAGCCAGAGAGCCTGGCACAGGGAGCCAGATCCCAGGATTCTGGATCATAACCTGAGCCAAAGGCAGATGCTTAACCGACTGAGCCACCCAGGCACTCACATGTAAACCCTTTAAAGAAACTAAATGATATGCTTATATGCGTTTATAAATGATAGGCTAAATGAAAGACAGAGTCTCAGAATGTGAACTGACACATCGAATGAGAGCTCTTCTTCCTTTTCCACTGAATAGGTCAATATGACTTTCACTCCCCTTTCATGAAAGTAAAATAAAGCCTACCAGACAGTCTTTCCTGTAGAGAGATCAAAAATGATAAAACAGTAAAACAGGCTGATATATATATATATATATATATGTATAAATTTATCATATATTATGTATAGACATATGCATGCATACATAATCAATACATACCTATATAATCACTTTTTCCTATTGATACATACACACACATATAATTAATATATACATACATATATAATTAATTCTTTCCTATTTTCTTGATCTTCATTTTTTCATATATTTACATATAAATAAGGATATCATGGGGTGCCTGGGTGGCTCAGTCGTTAAGCGTCTGCCTTCGGCTCAGGTCATGATCCCAGGGGCCTGGGATCAAGCCCCGCACTGGGCTCCCTGCTTGGTGGGAAGCCTGCTTCTCCCTCTCCCTCTGCCCCTGCTTGTGTTCCCTCTCTCGCTGTCTCTCTCTCTCTCTCTCTGGCAAATAAATAAATAAAATATTTAAAATTAATTAATTAATTATTAATTATTTTATCAATTTTAATTTAATGCATTAATAATTACTTAATTATGGATCTCTATCAGCAACTCTTTCCTTTTTTTAATCCCCATTTTTCATAGCAGCCTGTTTTAACATCTTCAATCTCTCTATAGGAAAAAAAAAGGCATATAGACTGGTAGGCTTTACTTGAATGAAAGAGGAGAGGTAACCAAAGTGACCTGTTCAACAGATAAGAAAGGAGAGCCCCCATTTGGCATGCCAATTCACATATATATGCTGAGGAACTGAAGAAAAAGTCCAGAAATTTTCAGATTATATGTCAACAGAGCTTACATATAAAGAATTTATGAAATGAATACATCTACAAGGAATTGCAAAAGGATAGAGAAAAGAGCAATGAAGAAATAATAAGAGAAACAAAGNAATGAAGAAATAATGAGAGAAACAAGAAAATTTCCCAGTTTTTTAAACATTCTCAACTAGCTATGACATTTCAGAATGCCCAAAGCTAATGAAAAATTTGAAATATTCTAGAGGGATACTAATCCTTTTCATTTATATTTTTTTAGATATGCCATTTCTAAGTCTATAGCTTCCCCCCCATTTTTATAGCTTTTCATACACAAAATTATGTGAATTATTTTTATTGACTCAATCTTTTAGAAGTTATTTAATTTCATTCTACTTAGGAAAATTTTCCTTATATAGAACATATTACAAAGATATAATCTCCTATATTTTTTCTACAAATATTCAATGTTTATATATTTTTTCTCACTTTTAAGCTATTTATAAAGCATAGATTTTTTCCCCATATGAATAATCTATATTACTGTACTGGTACTGGTAATTTTTTTCTCTTAAATGAGATAAAATGTTTCCTGCTGAAAAATCTTGTTGAAATTTCATTTGGAATTAGATTGGATAAATCTTGGGTGCCTGGGCTTCAAAATATCTCTCAATTTATTTAGGACATCTTAAATATTTTTCTCTAAAATTTTAGAATTTTCTCTATGAAAGTCTTATACATATTTCAATTTATTTCCACATACATTATATTTATATCTCTATAAATGGGACATTAAAATGATATATTATTTATGTACTGTTTATAGCTGATACATAGGAATATAATTGAGTTCTCAAAATTGATTCATACTCCCATACTTGCCAAACTCTAATTAACTCCAATAATTTATGTGTTCTCTAGTATCTTCCTTGATCATGGTTATATTATCTGTGAAAAGTGACTACTGACTTCATCCTTTCTAACTCATATTTTAAGATTTTTTTTTCTTGTTTTACTCTACCAATTATTATTACCAGTATAAGAAATATTATTTTCCTATAAATATTATTTCCTATAAATTTTCCTTTTTAATATTTACCAATGATAAATATATTTATTTTACATACTTGCCTATTTACTCCAGCTAAGGAAGTTCCTTTCTATTTTTCCATTGCTAAGAATATTTTTAAAAGTTTGAGTATCTGCTGATAGTAAATCGATGGAATCATTTTTCACAACTCTTGATATGATATGTCTCTCTCTATTTAGTACAACATATTGCACTAATTGATATTCTAATATATAAATAATTCTTAGTGTCCTGAGAAGAGCATATCTTTCTTCTGAATTTCAATTTTGCATACATGTGATTTATTTTGTCTGACTGTATTTATGATTTGGGCTTCTCTGTTCATAACAGAGATTATAGTAAGGCTTATCTGTCTCACATGCATTGATTTGGGCTTCTGAGGAATACCCTAGCCCAATAACAAAATTGGACACATTGCCTCTGGAACTAACCTCTATAACATTAGTGGAAAATAGTTTATTTCCATTCCTTGAAGTTTGTATAATTTATCTCTGAATGGTCTGGCACAGATATGTTATGTGAGTAGATTTTTAAAACTGATCCAACTATTTTAAGGTTTATCTCATTTTCATATTTTTATTTATAAAAAATCAAGTGTTTCAAAGGTTTTTCATGTACATTGGGCATTTTTTTTAACCTATAGCTTAGAAAATATCCTCTCTCTAGTTGTGTCCTTCTTTTTTTTTTTTAAGATTTTATTTATTTATTTGACAGAGATAGAGACAGCCAGTGAGAGAGGGAACACAAGCAGGGGGAGTGGGAGAGGAAAAAGCAGGCTCATATCGGAGGAGCCTGATGTGGGGCTCGATCCCATAACGCTGGGATCACGCCCTGAGCTGAAGGCAGACACTTAACCGCTGTGCCACCCAGGCGCCCCTAGTTGTGTCCTTATTTCCATAATATTATCTATTTAATCCTTGTTTGTCAGACACTTGGCTATCTTATTTGTTTCTTTAATTAAACAGCATTTTATATTATCTTCTTTAATGCATCTATTTTCAAATCAATCAATTTCTATCTATACTGTTAATTTTCTTTATTCTACTTTGATTTTTTAACTTGTTTATTTTGAAATTACTTAGAGGATGTTGTGGAAATAATACAAATATTGTGCAGCCTTACTAGATTTTCCCAGCAGTAACGTTTTATATAAATATAGTATCAAAACCAGAATACTGACAGTGGTACATTAATGAACGCAAGACTATAGATCTTACTCAGTTCCACCAAATTTTATAAGTATCCATGTGCTTGTGAAGTTTGTTGCAGTTTTATTCTATGTATAAAGATTTATTTATGCAATCCTCACCAGNTTATTTATGCAGTCCTCACCAGAATGAAGATATAGAACTGTTCCTCACCACCAAGAAATTCTCTTTTCCTAATCTAGAGTTGCGCTCTTGCTTATCATTTTGGAAATCACTAATTTATTTTTGTTCTCAGTTGTTTCTCCATTTACAGACTGTTATGTAAGTGAAATCATGTAGCATGTAACCTTCTGAGATGGGCTTTTTTCACTACAGACAGTGCCCTTGAGATCCATCCAAGTTGTTACATGTATCAATAGTTTTTGTTTTTGTTTTTTTTAATTGCCCCCTAAAATGCCATGGATACATGTGTATCGCCATTTACTTGGCCATTTATCCACTGAAGGACAGGGTTGTTTCCAATTTCTGGCAACTACAAATAAATTTGCTATGAACATTCATGTATAAATTTGGGTGTGAACATAGGTTTTTGTTTCTCTGGGAGAACTGTTGAACAGCCCAATTACCTGGGTCATCTTATAAGTATAGTTTGATTTTATAAAGAACTTCCAAATAATTTCTATAGTGATTGTATCATTTTATATTCTAATCAGAAATATATGAGAAAACTAGTTACTCCAAATTCTTGCCAGCATTTAGCCTTTAAAAAACAAACACATTCTAGCCATTCTGATAGGTGTGCAGTAATATCTCATTACGGTTTTAACCCAGTGATTCTCAAGCAGTTAAGGATGCTCAACATATTTTCATGTGCTTATTTGCTATTCATATCTCCTCTTTAGAGAAAAGTCTGTGCATGTCTTTTGTCCATTTTTTGTTGAGTTTTGAGAGTCTTTAAATGTTCTAGATATAAATCCTTTCCAGATATGTGGTTTACAAATATATTTTTTCTTTAACTGCCTTTAGTTTTTGAGTGTTTTTCATATAGCAAAACTTTTTATTTTGATGAAGTCTAGTTTATCCATTTTTTTCTTTTATGGATTATGCTTTTTGTGTCATATCTGAGAAGTCTTCCTCTAGCCCCAGATCCCAAGCATCTGCACTTATATTTACTTCTAAAAGTTTTATAGTTGTATATTTAAATCTATAATTCATATTTAATTAATTTTTATAAGGTTTGAGGTTTAAGTTGAACTGTTTTTTTTTAAAGATTTTATTTATTTACTCAACAGAGATAGAGACAGCCAGCGAGAGAGGGAACACAAGCAGGGGGAGTGGGAGAGGAAGAAACAGGCTCATAGCAGAAGAGCCTGATGGGGCTCGATCCCATAACGCAGGGATCACGCCCTGAGCTGAAGGCAGACGCTTAACCGCTGTGCCACCCAGGCGCCCCTGAACTGTTTTTGTTTGTGTTTTTGGTTTTGTTTTATTTTTGTTTTTGGTATTTGTTTGTCTATAGATATAGGATTCTTCCCGCAAGGATTATCCTCCCTTCAGTGAATTTCTTGGGCAATACTGAAGGAGCTTTTCCAGTCAAATATAAATACAGAAATTTACACTCTATTGGGGTGATGAAACTGCAGAATTTGTGTGTTTCCCTTTTTTACTTTCCAAATTTTCTTTACTATTCTGGAAATACTTCTGTAATAGGAAAAAAAAGTATGTTAAAAATAAAAGGTAGTATTTAGGAGATGTTGTGAAGACACTATTCATTAAACAATATTTAATCCTTTAGATATGCCTCAATTATTTACTGTTATAATTTCAATTCTGAAAATTAGATGTACAACAATACTTTACTGTTCACGCTGGTTTGATCCGAAAGATTTTTAGACAGAGCATTTGTAAAAGATTAATGGTTTAAATTAATAGGATTCTTCTCACTACTTATAAATTTATAAGATTTTAATTAAGGCATTGCATTAGCGCTTTTTAAAATCTCCCTAATAAATACCCTAAACTTATCCCCAGATGGTTTCATTGATGAAAGGAAGCAGTTTATGAAGTTCTGAGATTAGTGCCTGAAACCTAAACAGATTCCATTAAATTAAACAAAAGACATATAAAGATTAAAAATTGAATGTATCATTAGGATGCTGGTTGCAATGAGGAACTAAAAAAATTAGGTGAATCTCTATATTCTGTTATTTTTTCCTTCCTTTTAATGAAATATACTTAGGTTTGTATTACCCTTTTAGATTCCAATTAATCCAACACAAAAGCCTTTGCATGAATACCCATGTGAATTTTTCTTATATGTTTTGTTCACTTCCACAATAACAACAACTAATTATATGAAACTTCAAATGAATAAGGGGAGGCTATTATCATACAAATACCTTTTAAGTAGGCAACTCTTTCTCAAATTAGCTTTGAAACACTGCCAGCATTTGTTTCCATTACCCCTAAATGAACCTGCTTACCTTAAAACCATACAGGGAACCGGATTCAGATTTTTGGGTTATATTTGCAAGCTACAGAGTTCTGCGATCTGGTAATATGATTATTTGAATGAATTATTGCTTATTGATGCTTACTACATTTTATAGACCACATACTAGGTAATATTTAAGTCCATTTAATTTTTGCATATATAATAACTAAAATGGTAACATTTACTCATCTTCTGAACTCTAGTGAGGATGAAAGTTTTACATATTTTTATTTAACATTCAGCGAAGCTGAGTCATTACAATTTTTCAAGAATTATATGAATTCAGCATTGTATGAATAAGTAACTGAGACAAGGAACATTTGTGGATAGTCCAATGTTAAACAACTGGTATTTTTTGTATCAGAGCATGATGCTTCAAAGAAAGGCTGACTGGATACAGGGATTTAAAATATTTTAGCATTTTGGCTTGATTGTCTCAATGTGTTGTATCATCCTCACTGTATCATACTAAGGCCAATGAGATTATTCTATTAGATAACATTCTAGGAAAGTCCACTTCTGGCATTTTAAACATTATATCACACTCTGAATCCCTAGAATTTGCCCAGCTCTCTCTTCTTCCTCCCATTGCTCCTCTTCTCCAACTTGATAGAGCCCTTGTCTCCTGGCATCTCCATTTTTCCTATTATCTCTGTGCTGGATTTATTATTTCCTATTCATTCCAAACCTCATACTACTTTCTGTGGCCTCAACTGTTTCCTTAGATCTGAAATCCAGTAAGCCATTGCCCTCTAACTTAACCTCTTGTGACACTTGATCTTATATCAACCCAAAACTATAAAATTTGCCTTTGAAATTACTTTATCCAGCACTGCATGAGGGAATTCCAGGAACATGTGAGTTGGATCTAATGAAAATTCATGATCAACAATATTAGTTTGGTTGTCCCCATTGACCAGCAAGCATTTGCGTGTTGACTCTGCCATTTTGTAAACCTCCTTTCTAGATGTTTTCCACTCTCTTCAAGCCCCAGAGATGTATTCTCCCTATATTCTCAGTAGAGGACTATACAGTCTTTTGTAGTAGAAAGGTCATTAAATGTAAACCTCTTCAAATCTCCCTCCTCACCCACCCCCCCAGCAATATCTGCAGCCTCATCTAAATCTAAACCCTTACCACAGAAAACAAGGTCTCTTATTGTGCACAAGCCAGTAATACCATGATTTGCTAATGAATCATTGTCAACAATTCCTTTCTATTTTAATATCACAGCTTCTTATTAATAGCCTTTCCTCCTCAATCTTTTTATCCCCAGTCTTAAAAAGAATAAAATTTAATCTGGCATTTTCCACGTAACTTCAAGTACAATTCCCTAATCTGTAGCTAAATTTCTTGAAATTTTACTAGTCTATCCTATATATTTTCCTTATTTTTCAATCACTTCACCTATCTCGGGATGCCCATGCATTCATTGGGGACTTTTTAATTCTGACTTACTATCTCTGAGGTATGGAATCGTTTAATAAATACTTTAATTTTAAAATTATACCTCCTCTTGATCTCCAGCGCACTTCTCTGAGAATGGAGTCTATTTGTCTTTCCTTAATTCCAGCACTTGTATTCTTTTCCTCATATAGCTTCTGATCGCCTGTTTTCACCATCTAAAACTTCAATTCTCTTTGGGTTTGTCCTTCTTGTTCCTCTTCAGTTTTAATTCTGAGCATTTCTTCAGGTTGTTCTAACTCACACACATTGCTTCACATGCCACTGACCATTTGAAGAACAGCACAATGAACATTTTCAGCACTAAATATTCTCTTGAGCTTTGACATACATAGTTGGTTACCTGTTACGCACTTTGATAAATATGAGTTATTCCTAAGCATATCATATTCAGGGTGGATCAAATAGAAAGTGGACTCACCTCTTTCTCACCATCCCTGCCCTGAAAAACAAACAAACAAACAAACAATCCGACAAACAGCTCCTTCTACATTCTACATTTAGGGAGTGGCATTAACTTCTATCTAGCCAATAAAGTAGAAATCAAGGCTCGTCCTTGATTTTTCCTTTCTCTTCATTTCCCTACATCGAATCAGCAAATCCAATTTGCTCAATAACTTAATTAACTCTTGTATTTTTTCCTTACTGTTAGTCTAAATGCTTCAGATTAGTTCATCATGCTTGTATATTTTCAAAACCTGAATATATTTCTATTACTTCCTCACAATCTATTCTTGTTTCTGTTCACATAATTCTCTACCATACCCAAGACTATTGCTTTTACTAAAGAGCATATATAATCAGAACATATTCCTGCTTTAAATCATTACTTTAAGGATAAAATTCAAACATTTTATTGTGATATTAAATGTTCTTTATGAATTGGTCTTTATCTACAATTCAGAAGAATATGTTAATCTTCACAATGATATATCCTATTTTCTTCCCATGTGAAATGTAGGTCCTTTTTTAAATGTGCAATACCCTGTTAAAACATTTTTGTCTTTTAGAATATAGCATGTTATTCTTTATTCTAGGAATATTATCACCAATAATTTGGCTCAATTGCTTATGGTTCTGCCCACTTCCTAACTATAATAGGAGGCACAACTTCCTCAGAGGACCTTCCATGGCCATTCCAAGCCAGATGCTTTTGATGCTCGCCGCAACTTCTATTATAGCATTTAATACCCTTTATGAGATACTATTTCTTTTTGTCTATCACTCCAGAAGACTGTGAAGTGATTAGAGACAGGGCCCATTTTCTTACTCATCTTTGAATGCCTCCTGCACCGCATGGGGGCCTCAATTATTTAAGCATTCAAGTATTTATTGATTGAATAAATGAATAAATGTACCTTTTGACCTCAAGTAGATTACTCTTTTCTTACGACAGGAATTCTCATATCTGCCAGACAGTGAAGTATGAACAAGATCAGTTTGATTCTAGGCCCTTCTATTCAGGATTCCAAACGACTCATCTTTCTGACACATTAATTCTTCAAAAATATTTGCAACATTGCATGACTTTCTTTTATGTTCATTTTTTACTTTTCTGCAATTTTGCCTTAGATTTATTGAGTTCAAGAAGATCCTTCTCACTTACTTTAAAACTGATAGATATTTGTGGATTTTGATCAATGTGGTTCTCAGTCAATGAGATTATTTTTAAATTCTAGTGGTTTTACGTGCTAACTATAGCAAGTAAATGAAAGAAAGGCAGTGATTAAATGAGGTTTCTGAAGTGAGGTCAATTCACCTGCATATGGAATATCATAATAAATTCACTCCAACTACTTATGCTATTCAAAATGTGGCACCTTTGTGTCCTGTAACTGGGTAATTACTTCCCTTGTCCTATCCTACCTGGGAAGTAAAAAAGTAGCTTGCTAATTAATAATTTCATGATCTCCTCCAGTATGAACACTTAAATATGCAATCAATTCAGATTCATAGTCCTTTTTTAACCTAGTTTAAAGTCTTTTTTTTTTTTTTGATGACTCAGCCTTTTGTAGGTGATTGTTCAGATACTCTCTATTGCCTGCTCATCTTCTGGATGACTTTTTGAGTGCTTGGGATAGGGGAATATGCTTCAGAATCCTGGCTGCAGAATGGTTTTTTTGTTTTGTTTTTGTTTTTTGGGTTTTTTTGGGGGTTTTTTTGGTCTGTGCTGGCTTATGCTGATCGGATCACTGGATTTATGACTAATTTGCAACCTGCTCAATCTAGTCTCTGGACACTGGGACATTAGCCATTGCCATAGTCAGTGGACTCAGAAATTTGTACCAGAACAAAAGTATCCACTCTCTCCACCTGCTTATTCTACCCCAGACTGCCTCCTCTTGTCCAGCCCTCCCACATTCCCTGTGGCTCATTGGAATATTTGGAATGTGCGCATGCCCTGCATAGAACTTACTGAGCCAGCAATGCTCTGTAAAGCCACCAATTATGCCACATGTTACAACAAATGATATACTCTCTCTCCAGGACATACTGGAGATGGCTTAGAGGTTGGAATCTCCCAAGCTATGCCTCCCAGCCCAAGGGTGCAATTACTCAACCTTGGCTGCCTGATTTTTTGGGATTTTCTAACATTTTCTCTCTCTGGAGTTCCATAGCAAGAGATAAAAATGGAGGAGGAAAAAAAAAAGCACAAAGATGGGCATGCCTGTTTCTTTCCAATCTGCAGCCCTCTGACATGGAAATACTTTCTCCACCTCTCCCCTTCTCTGATAAGATTTCCATTCCATGAAACAGTGAGGTACAGCTCTGCAGTTCTGGCTCCTGATAAGTTACTGGCACGCTAAAGGATTTAGAAATTCTCTTACTAAAAAATAACTCTTAAAGTAATAGTATTGTTATTATACAAAAACTATTTGAGACTTTTAAGTTAATGATTGCATTTTATTCTAGGGGATATGTATCTGTGGATACAGTCAGTATGGAATTATAAGGCAAAAGGTATACAAGAACCTAGAGTAAATGAGTAAACATTTAAAAAATATGCCTTCCCATTACACACATTTTAATGGCTTTTCATATCCTTGTTGTAGACACAGTGGTGCCCTTCAAGACAAGGATACTCATTCTCCCAAGCTGCCAGGAATATTGCCTGTTAATGGTGCAGGACTGTCCCTCTCCATCAATTGACCCTGGCTGAAGGGAGTTATCTCAACCAACGTTACCAGCCCTCTCTGAGGGGGGCCTAAAATAATTCTAATACCAATTTTCAAAGTATGGGGGCTTTTTCCACACCCCAAACAATTCTCAGACACCAGCTGAGTG
The DNA here is from genome assembly GCF_002007445.2 of Ailuropoda melanoleuca. Lineage (NCBI taxonomy): Eukaryota > Metazoa > Chordata > Mammalia > Carnivora > Ursidae > Ailuropoda > Ailuropoda melanoleuca. Next base: position 99,164,572 of record NC_048221.1, read on the forward strand.
TCCTACAGTTCAATATGGATACCATCCACCTGGAGATAACATCAGATCCCACAGATTAAGGATTTAATCTCACAAAACTGTCCCCCAACACCCAACTTCAGACCCCAGTTGCAAGTCTAGGTTATTACCCTGTGCTAACCATCTGTAGATCAGAGATTCCAATGACCCCCACCTTGGGTTCTACTAATTTACTAATATGGCTTACAAAACCCAGAGAAACATTTTACTTACTGGATGACAGTTTATTATAGAAGGATCTAACCCAGAAACAGCACCATGGAAGAGATACACAGGGCAAAGTATGTGGGAAAGGACATGGAGTTTCAGTGCCCTCTTCCAGCTCACCATGCTCCCCAAATCCTCATGTGCTTTCCAACCCAGAAGCTCCAAACCCTCTTCTTTTAGGTTTTTATTACACAGCATGATTGATTAAATCATTGGTTACTGGTGATCCACTCAACCTCCAGCCCTTCTTCCTTCCCCAGAGGTCAGGAGGCGGGACTGAAATTTCCAATCCTCCAATGATAAGATTGGATCCCCTGGCAACAAGTTTCATTCTTAACCGTTTTCCACAAGTCACCGCATTAACATAAACTCAGATGTGGCTGATAGGGGTTTGTTAGGAACATTAAAATGCCTTTATCACTGGCATCACTTAGGATATTCCAAGAGTTTTAGAAGCTCTGTGTCAGAAACAGGGACAAAGACAAAATACATATTTAATCACAATATTACAGGGCCCATGTTCAATAACAATAACTGGATGATGCAGGTTTAAAAGAACCAGTCTTTTCACTCCTGTTCAGAACAAAGCTGAACTGCCATCCCAGCTGCAGCTGCTTATAGAAATTGCTGGAGCTTCAGAGGCAATATCTCAGTTCAGTCTCTCCCTCCGTGAAAACACTCCCATTTCATAGTTTCCTGAGATTTCCTCAACAAGCCCCCTGCAAGTAAATCTCCAGTTCAGAGGCTATTTCCCAAAACACCTGACCTATGAGAGCTGGAACAGGGATTCTGGAGTCTATTCCCTACTTTTGGAATCCCTACTCAGTAGCAACTGCATCAGAGGACAGTATCTTCTCTAATCAGTCCTTCTCTCTTCACTGTCTCATGTACATTTTTCCTCAAAGCTTTCCTTCAATAATTACGTCATGTATAAAATCTGTCTCAGAGTCTGTTTCCTATGGAAACTTACCTCCAATGATCTAGATATTATCTTTGTTTCAAGGCATAGTAAAAGGAACAAAACATTGTAAAATGAAAAATTAAGATAATAATCCCTTAAATTTTCACAGCATTTTTTCACATTGCCAAGAAAATGGATATTATAATTTCTGGTTTGATCTGAGTAAAATAATAGAGAAGAGAAAAACATTGAATGAAACCAGATAGCAATATTTGTTATGGATTGATCTTTAAACCTATGACCTTGACTTAGATTTCTACATATTCACCTGTACTTCCTCTGTTGATCAGAGAAATATTTTGATCTTATTAATAAGAAATAAATAGTAAACAGGACCAATTACAATTCAACCTCCTTATTTCTTGTGAATATATACTTAGCCATGTCAGAAACATTAAAAATCATAAAGAAAAAGAATGTCTTTCAAAGTATATGATACAAATTTCAGGATAAACCATTTATATCCTTTAGAATATAAGACTATATAGCTTCTGTAAAATAGTAGCAAGAAGTCAAAAGGAGATAAATCTGAGAATGGAATAGATGATGGGAAAAGATTATGCATGAAATAAAATATGTAAGAAATTAAAACAGGCAGAAGTAAGAGACTGACATAATACAGCAAAAGAAAAAAAATAAAAAGATTGTTACATGGAAAAGAAACTCAAAGAGATTTTTCTGTATTACTTTTTTAAATGAAAAAAAGTGAAGATAACAGATATGAAAGAAAAGTTGAAGAGTCAATACTTAAAGATCATTTGTGATCCTGAGTGTTCAAAAAAGTGAAAAAAATATTATGCATCATAGAACAAATAAATCTTTTTTTGTACTAAAGAAGGTCTTTATATGAATATCGACATGGCGGCCCGTCGGCAGGGTGAGTCTGGCGATCGGGCTCGGGGGTCCCCAAAGAGTCGGTCCTGGTAAAGTAAAATCAATTAAAAAAAAAAAAACACAAAGGCTAATATTTTTCAATGCTTGATAATTACAAGGGGGGGAAGACAATCAAATGATCTTTAGATTTCTTGATGTAACACTATTGTTTTGAATGACTTTCAAAACATTTGCCCAAACATGCTGTTTTCGTTTGCAAAGATATTCCTATATATGTTGGATTTTGAAAAAAAAAATCAATGCTTTACACTTATTCAAAAGTTTTATTTTGATGTGTAATTATGACTTAAACTATAGTCAGAAAATAAAAAAGTTAGTGATGTATATACTTAAAAAACACTAAGAAGGGATATCTTAATAACTCCTTTGAATCTGGTTATAAATATAAAACCAGGGCACCTGAGTGGCTCAGATGGTTAAGCATCTGCCTTCAACTCAGGTATGATCTCCAGGTCCTGGGATTGAGCATCATGTCTGGTTCCCAGCTCAGCGGGGAGTCTGCTTCTCCCTCTCTCTCTGCCTCTCCCCCTGCTTGTGTTCTCTCTGTCACTCTCTCTCTCAAATAAATAAATAAAATCTTTAAAAATATTAAAAAACAAAACCAAATGTTTAAATGTATTTTTAAAAGAAAATAATGAAGTATACTGCCAAAATAATAATGTAATAATAATCCACAAGAATTCTTTACTGAATGCCTACACTATCCAGGCATAACTTACATGTATCTTATATAAATTTCACAATGATATTACCAAACATATATTTCTATTTCTGTTTTATAGGTTAGTAAAGACACAAAGATAATGCTTTCTCCTAATGATCACAAATTAAAGAATAGGGAAACTTTTTAAATCATGGGTTGCCTGATAACAAATCCCATGAATGTTCTTTTTTGTTCTACTTCTTCATGGAATAAACACTAATACCCACACACATAGCTTTTGTAAAAGAACAATATTGTTCGTCTATGAGGGATTAAAGATAGCCTTCCCCTCAACATTTATCAGATACATTTATTAGTTATCAATAATATCCACATTGTGTCTAATTTCCCTAGCAAAGCAGTTTTACATCAATTTAAATTCCCCATCTTTTCATTCCTGGGTACCATTTGTCCAAATTCCTTTCTTCCTAGTTTTTCATTCTCTCCTTCTTTTACTTTTTCAGTAATGACCATGGCATTGTTTTCCAAACCTCATTGACTTATTCTTAACTAATTAGAATAGAGTCAAAGATGTGTGTATCTCCTTGCTTATTTTGTATCTATCTGCTTCTATGCATCACATGAACAAATGATGCAATCAAATTTTCCAAGCACAGTGTCCATCTATCACCCCATCCAATATTCAACAATCTCACTTACTTAGCCTTCAAGGCCATGATCTCTCTTCTCTCACCCCAATTTATCAGTCATACTCTGTTAGATTGAAGCCTGAAAGTAGTGATGTATACTGGAAAGTGCATGCATTTCAAAGGTTGACAGCCTAGAGTTACAATTCAGAATTCAACATTTGCCAGCTGTATGACATTGAAAAAGTAATTTTGAAATCATTTGAACAATTTCCCTACAAGTAACAGTATTTTTAAAATGAATAAAATACATACATTGTAATTTTTGTGGTAACTAAATTTTATACCTTTCTGAAATTAGTTACTCTATCGTGGGGGCTTGATCAATGCTAGTTAACTTCCAAACAGAATGCATCTTTCAGTTGTAAAAAATTTGCTATTAAGATGTGTGTGTGTGTGTGTGTGTGTGTGTACCTGTGTGTGTTTATTCTCAACTAAAGGAGTGGGGGCCTAAAGTATTTCAGAAAGAGTTAAGTAGTGTGTCAGAATGATTTATTAAATTACCAATATTATATTAATAGCCACGTGTTAATTTTGTAATGATAGCATATTCAACATACAATGTATGATTTTTGTTGTTTTATCTTGTCATTTCATCTTGGCTACTTATGAGCTGCTAAATAATTACCTAAATATTAAATCAGAATATTCTTCATCTGTACTTTTGTTGTTGCTATCGCTTTAGCTCTTTACTTTGTTACTATTAGAATGAAAAAAAACATACCACTCTTGATAAAGTACATTTATAAGAAGCAACAGTTAAATTTATAATAACTTTTTTGATATCTATGGGTCAGAGCACAATTTCATTTTAAGGTTGTCATTTAAGAATACTCAAATGTACATAATAAAAGCCGACGTTTCATGGTATTATCTACTATTCAAGAGGAATTCTTATTATTGCTCACTACTGATATCACGTTGAAAGATAATAAGATTTTAAAATTCTGAACTTTACATGAAAATGGGAACATTTCCCATTGTGTATGAGATGCTAAACAGAAGTCTTCTTTAAGGGAACAATGGGCATTAGAACAAATTTTTCAATACCCTTCTTCCCCAAGTCTGTTTTAAGAAATGTTGAAAACAGTGTGAAATTTTTATTGTACTAATTAAAATCACTTCCAGGGAAACTCAACAAGTATGTATAAATAAATCTGTATGTGACAATCACTCATGTGCACTTACTTGCTGAGATATATACAGTATATAGATAAGCAGAGAGCTAGACAGATCAATAGATAGATGATAGGGAATATTACTAAAAATGTTACTGCTTTCCTTTTCATTTATCATCAGGATCTTTGCTTTTCAATACACAGAATTTCTAATCCTTTGGGAAGAAACAATATGATGTGGACTTCTCTGAATTAAGAGTCCACTGACAATATCATATTTTAAAACTCCTTGTACCATTTAATAATACCTACTTTGTGTTTAAAAAAAAATCTTGAATACTATGTAGATGAGAACTGGAAATGTCCAAAATCAAAGAAAATGGAAAGAACAAGTATTTACAATATGATGGTCAAAACCAAAATCATTTTAAAAGAATACATCTGATTTTTTTTGGTACAACTTGATGAAGAAATTATAAAAATAATAATAAAAAGTATATTGCCTCTGCTGAAGGGGAAATGAATTATTTGGAGGTATTAATGTATCTCCACACAAAAGTTTTATCCTCTAAAGGGGCTATTTCTCTAATAAATCAGTTACGAGAGGTGTTTATTTCAGCATTCTAAGGAGCAGGATTCCTTCGGCAGCTTTCCTTTGTGAAGCACTACATCTACAGTGGTGAACACTTGCCCTCAAGAATCTCTCAGTTTGTGAGAGATATGGACATGCATCAAAATATTTCAGATGCCATAAGAATTTTTCATAGTTAACAATATATTAGACAACAAAGAAACCTTTAACACATTTTATAAACATAGAAATAGTGTAAGTCATTCTCTTATGGAAAGCCAATAAAATTATAATTGAAAAACAAAATATAAGGCAAATAATGCCTATAACTGGAAAATAGTAACCTCCCTTTAAAATCATATGAGTTAAATTTAAAATTCAGAATCTAGAAAATAAAATATACATTAGAACCTATGGTATTTGACCATAGAAGAGCTCTGAAATAAACTTATGATATCAAACTTTTACAGGACTTGATAACAAAACTTAAACTAGATGAAACAGACTTCTACTGGCTATGAGGACTTCACTTGTATCAGACCAGTGTTTCTCCTGAGAACAACTATAAAACTAGAAAATATATCAAGAAAATTAAAATTCCAACTGTTTGAAGACATAAAAGATTGAGGAATGAATCCAAGACTTGAGGGGGAGAGAAAGAAGCCTCCTATCCCTGCCGCATGTTATTTCCATCATTGGTTCATTCCTGATGCAAAATTGTGTTGCCCAGCAGAAAGCAGCAACCTAGAGGCTTCTCAAAAGCATCAAAGTTCCTGTGAAAAGAAAACTGGAGCCCACGGCAACTAAAATAGCTAAGAATTGGAACAAAGAATAGAGAACCAGATAGTAGGACCAGAAAAAAAGGAAACTCGCAGACATGTCTGACCTTTACATGAAGTTAGACCACAATTTATTGTCAAATTCTAAGGCAGCAAAAGACACACAACTAGCCATAAAGCTGACTTGCAGAGCTGAGGAGGGGATCGACTACATGGACTTAATGTGTTCTTGGTCAATATACTGGTATTCTGATCCTCTGCTATCTCTGTTCTACAATACCTGTCTATTGAGTTTTTCATTTTAGTTTTTATATTTTTATTTTAGAATTGCTATCTGATTATTTTTTGTTGATTGGGATTCTCTGGTGAGATGTTCTTTTATCTATTTCTTAAACATACTAAACACAGTTATCTAAAGGTCCATATCTGTTAACTACAAAATCTGAACCTATTATAGGTGTGTCTCTACATTGTCTTTTATTTTCTCTTGGTTTTTGGTCGTTAGGTTTTGCTACATGACATTCCTGTTATATTTTTATATTTAACTTGGGGTACCATATATAGTAAATTTAAAGCCTCTGAATGATACCACGTCTCCCAAGAAAAGCTAGTGCTTATATGGGCAAAGAGAGTAGGGTGATAAACAAGTCATCTTGTGAACAGTTGCGCTTGTTTAAAATCTTTTAGGTGGGGGGGGTACCATGTCTAATTCTAATTTGCTCTTATTTCTAGATTCTTTGCAGATAAATGTTCATATTTCTACAATCATAAAAAATACCAAAAAATTAATACAATGATACCTCTTGAAATGGAAAGACTGGGGTATATATGAAATATACTACAAAAGTATACTGTATAGATTCCATCTCTTCTGTCATCAGTATAGGAAAGAAACTTTATTAGATTATTTTCCAGCTTTTTGCAACCTCAGTAATAGACACCACTAAGCATATGTCCACCTACTCAATGATTTCTTTGTGTTCAATCCCCCTGCTTCTTTATGCTTCATTTAAGTGAAGTTAGGAGTGAAGCCACCATACACAACAATGCTATGTCTCATGGGGAATGTTGGTGCTGTTCAATGATGAGTGTTCATATAGCTCTTTTTCATGGTGAAAACAACTAGGAGAATATGGCTTTGGAATACTTTCCAATGTTCCAAATAAATAACAACTTGAAGATTATGCCTAAGGAAAAAAAAAAGCACACCTCTGGAAGAGAGTACGATGTGTCAGTGTCTTGCATTTTACTATTGCTGCACATCACATTTATGAAGACATAATAAATAGTTGTAATAGGAAAAGGGTAGTTAGAATAAAATAAAGTGGTCCATCAAGTACTCAGCTCAAGTTTATTACTGCAATGGACTTGGGTTATAATTACCAACAGAGGAGAGAATAACTATAAGTTATTTTTATGTAAAAAGCATATTATACTAAGCCAACATAATAACACAGTTTTTATGAACCACAATAATTACACTGAAGAATCACACAAGTACATTTTCCTAAAAGAAGAAGGTAGGTGTTGATAAGCTACTATAGAATTTTACAGTTGCAATGAACAAAAATAATTGTCATGGCAAAATAATAAAAGTGCATTAACTTTTGTTGCAGTGCTTGAGAGAGATTAAATAATAAAATTAAACAATACTTATTAAATGATAAAAAGGTTTTATATCATGTTTAAAGTCTTTATTTTGAAATGGCATTTTTTTCATAGAAATTCTCTGTATGTGCAAAGTTGTTGATTACCCTTCACTAGTGGTATGTGGGAGATCACTTCTGATTCTAAGAATGCTTTTCTATAATACTTTAGTGAATTAATATAGGAGAAAATTACTTTTAGGTGAGTATAAATTTAAATATCTACTTTATACAACTCTAATTAAGATTTGATCTCAAGCCACTATGATTTTATCACTATATTTGATTTTACATTTTGAAAGCTTATAGAAAAGTCAAATGTTATCACCAGTTATTTAATGCCTGATAACTAATTAAAGCATATTTTATTAATTCATATTTGAATGCAAATGGCAGACTGTTAAAAAAGAACACAGGGTCAGGGTTATATCTTATAGGAGCAAACTGCAATACAGGGACAACATGAAGAGAGATACAACTTTGTTTAAAGACTATTTATACAAATTCCTGGCTATACATTGATGGGCCATATTGATCATGAGGACAACCACTGATACAAAGTAGTTGAATATACCGAGTAATAAACAGAGAGTTTTATACATATATGCAGGAATAAAAAATATTCTATTTAAATTTAATTATCAGTAAGACCTTTTCTCAGCAGAGAGATGATTGATTACCCAGACATGATAATTAGATAAAGGAGAGCACTATCTGTACAATTTTGAAACCATTAAATGTAGGGAAATCCTGGGATAGAATTTGGAAGATGTATAAAATACCTAAAATATCTCAGAAAAGGGCAGGGGGGAATGCATTGAGAACATCTGGGCAAGGCACTTGTCTGTTTTGTTTTGTTTAATTTTTATTTTTTTAAAGAATTTATGTATTTATTTATTTTAGAGAGAGAGAGCATGAATGGGGATAGGAGCAGAGNAGGTGGCTACCGCTTCCCGGCGCCCTGACACGGCGGCTCCCTCCCCCTTCTGTTTAGCTTCCGATATCTGTGCGCGGTTTCACGGCTCCCCGCTTCGTACCTCGATACTCAGCGCTGGAGATGTTCATTTGTAGAGATCCAGATGTATCTTCCTGCGTCTCAGGCTGATTCCGTGGATATTCCTGCTGGTCTGGTACCTATCCAGCTCAACTCAGGGGACCGGCTGAAAAAGGGGTCCCCTACTCCTCCGCCATCTTCAATCCCCTTTCTAGGTGAGTATAAATTTAAATATCTACTTTATACAACTCTAATTAAGATTTGATCTCAAGCCACTATGATTTTATCACTATATTTGATTTTACATTTGAAAGCTTATAGAAAAGTCAAATGTTATCACCAGTTATTTAATGCCTGATAACTAATTAAAGCATATTTTATTAATTCATATTTGAATGCAAATGGCAGACTGTTAAAAAAGAACACAGGGTCAGGGTTATATCTTATAGGAGCAAACTGCAATACAGGGACAACATGAAGAGAGATACAACTTTGTTTAAAGACTATTTATACAAATTCCTGGCTATACATTGATGGGCCATATTGATCATGAGGACAACCACTGATACAAAGTAGTTGAATATACCGAGTAATAAACAGAGAGTTTTATACATATATGCAGGAATAAAAAATATTCTATTTAAATTTAATTATCAGTAAGACCTTTTCTCAGCAGAGAGATGATTGATTACCCAGACATGATAATTAGATAAAGGAGAGCACTATCTGTACAATTTTGAAACCATTAAATGTAGGGAAATCCTGGGATAGAATTTGGAAGATGTATAAAATACCTAAAATATCTCAGAAAAGGGCAGGGGGGAATGCATTGAGAACATCTGGGCAAGGCACTTGTCTGTTTTGTTTTGTTTAATTTTTATTTTTTTAAAGAATTTATGTATTTATTTATTTTAGAGAGAGAGAGCATGAATGGGGATAGGAGCAGAGGAAGAGAATCCCACGCAGACTCTGTGCCCAGCATGAAGCCAGACGCGGGGCTCCATCTCACTATACTGCAATCATGACCTGAGCTGGATGCTCAACTGACTGAGCCACCAGGTTCCCTGGCACTTGTCTGTTTTATAAGACCACATCATGCCAAGTAGGGCAGCTTTTCCTGTTTTCCTGGGAGGTGATGCAATGTATTCTTCTTCTGGCATTCAGCAGTTGGGTTTTGTCTATTTGTATACTGTTTCACTAGTATCTATGGAAGTTGCTACATTGATTCTGCCTTCTAGTCCTTGTCTCTGCTGAAGAGGCCCTATCCAAAAAGGCAAAGGATGGAGGCAGCATCCATAGCTGCGGTGTGCAGTCTAATTAGAATGGAAACATACCTTGACAATTATTAATTTTCCATTTTTAAGGTTTTTGTATATTTGAAATATAATCCCCATGAGGACATATGTCACATACTTTTTTCTAAATTATTGTCAATTTCCCACACCACTTGATCGACAGAAATAGTATATTATAGAAATAATGAAATAGTAACATTTCAAGGAAATATACATACAATCATTTACACTGCCTGCATGGCCTCTAAAGTCTTCCAAAGGTGGAAGGGCAATAGTTATTGAAACAGAAATAGTGAGGAAGAGTGAAATATTTTGAACCATGTCTGTCCTCTTCCCCCCCAAAAATGCCTGACGAATTAGTGAGATAGAGCACATAGGAAATACCACTGCATATTTGATTCCAGATAGAATACTAAAAATAATAACCTCATTGCTTTCTGCATTTAAGAAATAGAAGTTAATTGAGTCTGTATATAGTCCATCTACATTTCCACCCATGATTCTTCTCTTTTTCTAAATTTACCCTTCCTCATTTTACCCATTTTCTCATTTCAGATTCATTAAAAGCTTTGAATATACAAGCCAACACTTATTTTCACAGCATTTTCACAACTGGGAATTCTTTAGAGAAACACGATATTACTTCATTTTCTTGCTTCAACAGTATTGCTGCTGCTATGCCTATTTTAACAAAATATCTTCACTATGGCAGGGATGTGGTAGGGAAAAATGCTCTTAAATGAAGAAAGACTAAGGAGATTTGGTCATATGATTATGTGTGTGGAGCACAAAATACTTCCTTAACCATGATCAAGATTATGAATGAGTGTCACCATTTGATGCTAGGAACTATTTTTAAATGCATTTTTCCTGAAATTCTTTCTCCCCTTTCCTTTTTGTATGTGCACGAATTAATCATTTTTATAACCAGTACCTAAATACCAGATTCTACGGTAACATTTGCTACAAATGTTTTTCAGTTTTATCAGAAGAAATTTATCCAAAGGTATAGTGAGCTTGTTTTAAATTATTTAGATCTATGAATTTATGATTTCCACGCAGAAGAACATGAAAACCAGGATTTGCATTTCATATCAGTATAGACAAAATGATATCTTCATTAACATTACACTTATCTACATATCTAAAAAGAAACCAAGGGTTTCATAATTGAAAATAACATATTTTATTCATTATTTCAACAAACGTTTATTGAAGACCTACCTTAGCAAGCACTTGGTTAATTCTGGAAACAGCAGTGAACAAATTGGCGTGGGAGGGTAGACATCTCTGCCTGTGGTGAGTGAAATAGATGTTGTTATATAAATAGACTATTCCAGACAGTTATAAACATTTAGGAGACAAATCAAGAAAAAGGGAGCATGGGTTTTAGAATAAGGGCAATGGTTCAAATTTTTAATAAACATGTGAAAGTAGTGAGAAAGCTGACCAAGAGTATATCTAAGGACAACATCCAGACAGAAGGAACTGTACTCGTGGGCATAGGCCGAAGGCTGGTGTGGCTAGAAAGGAGTGTTTGAGAAAAAAGTAGGCTATGAGGTCAGAAAGATTACAAAGGCTTTCAAAATGTGATTGAAATGGGTTATTATTAGAGGTCTGTAAGAAAAAAAAATCAGATTCAAATTATATTTTCTCAGAATCACTCCGCCATTGACTTGAGAAGAGAAGAGAGGATTGGGGTTGATGGGGAGAAGGATGGGAAGAGACCCAGTTAAGACTCTCTTACAATAATCTGGAGAAATGAGAGGATGGCTTATACTCTGGTGATGGCAACAAGGTGGTAAAAAGTAGCCAAATTATGATTATATTGCGAGTTTTCCAGTAAAATAACAAAAATGAGACTGGGAACCACCTAAATTCTTGAGCAAAATTTATGTAATAGAAACTTCAGTAAATATAAGATGATGAAGCCAAAATAGGAGAAAACGCTTAGACTCTGAAAAAGAAAACGTATGTCAAGCTGTGTCTCCATGAAGCACGTTGTGAAAGGGGGAATCTCTATTCCAACCTCACTGCCAATCTCCCAAATACAAATATACATTGGCAAGGATCTGGATATCAGTCTAACTATTGCAGTGCCCTATTTTCCTACATTTTTCTTTACTTAAACTATTTTAATTAAAGCACAGTGTACATAAAAATTGAATAAACATGCATTTATATAGTTCAACAAATTTTTACAAATAAAGACTACTATACAACCACCACCCACACCAAGAAATATAAAATAATAGTATTCAAGTACTTGTGCCCTCTTCTAGACATTTTTACTCCAAGCTGACTTCTTTTTATTATAGCACATTAACTTTACCTGTTTTCATTCATTATATACAGGTATGTTCTCTCCTGTGTCTGCTGTTTTTGCTCAACATTACATCTGTGAGATTCATCCATTCTGGAGTATAACATAACTTGCATATGTTCATAACTGAATAATATCTATTGTATGAATACACCACAATCCATTAACTCCTTCTATGGTTAACATTTGGGTTGGACTACAGTGGATTATAGTCTGAACATGGAGAAGATTTTGCATGCATCAAAGTTCATCATACTGACTCCTGATTTTAAACATATATTAAGGTATACCAAAAATACACCAAATGAATATGAGGTAATGAAAAAACTGAGGAAGATATGTGTGGCACAGAGTCCAAGATGCTAGTATTACTAATAGATGATTATATTGTGTCCAATGCAAAGGCGAGCATTCAACTCCATGACTGAAAATAGTGGAGAGTTCTGCTAAGCTTCATGTAAAGGTAAAGTGGCTCAACAAAAAGAAGCAGGTAATGGAGTAATCCCTACTACTTCCATTGATATGCTCAGAGAATAAATGAAGCGATGTCTTCCCTTCTTTATCTTATACAGGTTTGCTAATATCTCCAGTTCCTGGAGGCAAATACTAGCAACACCTGACAGTGGGAAAAGGCAGAAATTCTTCTCAAACCTCCAATCTGGTTGGAAACTATATGGGTGAGGGGAAACAATGTCGTCAAATATAGCTTGAAACCAGCTTACTGGTGTCATACTCCACTAGGTAGTTATTTGAAGATTTTGTGACAACTGGCCTTACTATGAAAGAGCAGAGAGGAAAATGAGATAGAATTCAAGGAACTGAATATTGGTCTGCTCATTATATGCCTGGACCCAATTCAACAAATCCAATATTCACCTAGAAATATTATGTGATAGAGAAAAACTGTGGAACATTAAAAATGTAGCAAATTAAAGTGCAAGGATTATCTTGATTATTATTAGTGAGTAGGCCTTTAAGAAAGAGTTGGAGAAGTAGATTTTCTTTCTCTTCGTAGATACATTGGTACTATATCTTGGGTTTTACTCTAAAACGCTTTTGTAAAAATATACAAAGATACCTGAATTCTATCCTCGCTGAGTTCATTAGGTAAAGCATTTTACCAGGCAATGGAAGAATATGACTAAAAAGAAATTTTCTGAGGATCTAATGTAAAACCTGGTGATTCTATCATTGAATTTTGCTAAATTGGTCGAATTGAAATGTTCTCATAAAAAAAATATAAATATGTGAGGTGATGGATATGTTTATTAGTTAGATGGTGGGAAACTTTTCACAGTGTTTATGTATGTTAAATGACCATGATACATTCTTTAAATATCTTGCCTTTTTATTTGTCAATTATACATCAATAAAGCTGAAAAAAAAAAGAGAAATTTTCTTCAGGGAAGAGGGGGGTTTAAGGAGTGCTATGCGATGCCTTTAAACACTTCTGATTAATACCTCCTTAAAATGCCAAGGAAGGCAATTCTGTAGGGACAAGTAAGTGCAATAATTATGCACTCAATGTGACTTTTCAACTAATAAATCCTGAAATTTCCTAGAGGGGCAGCAGTATGAATCCTAGACCTTTGCATTAGGGTATATAGGTTGTTGTCTAACATACAGTTAGCTAATAATAATGTAGAGCGCATACACAGAATATACTCACACAAATATATACCCATATAAAAAGAGAAGTAAGTAATACATTTTCCCTAAGCTAATAACTTATTGACTGTTCAGAGCCAAGGGGCAGATCGATATAAGAAACAGAGGGGAATTCTTTTGGTTCTTTCCACAAATAAATCATGGTGTGAGGAAAGACACCCTGTAAAACACATATTAAGAAAAAAAAATTTACCAGGCAACTTGACCATAAATCTATTTGCTATTTTAATGGAACTAAATAGACTGCTAAACTAACTCAAAGAAGGTGAATAAAATGAAAGAGAGTCCTCTCTTTGTGACAAAAAAATACATAATGCATTTTTATTATCTAGGATGACCATGTAGATGAAGGAAAGCTGGATATCAAAACTATACCTTCTAATGTTCAGCAGAGACAGTAATGATGTATCATTTTTCTGCAATATCATCCCCAGAATACTTTATTTTCTTGGCTTCCTCTTTGCTTGAATTGATTATTTATCTACATGGTACTACCCTCAGAGGTTGCTGCCAGAATCCAGAATTTGGTTTAAATAGCCAGGGCAAGCTGTAATCATGAAACTAAGAAATGCTCCTGTACTTCAATGTTACCTTTTATTAAGGTAGTCTAAGGCTCCTAGGCTCCTCTTGGTTATGATGGTATCTCTGACTTTTCATGTTGTGTGTTTTTTTTAAATTTATATCAGTAATGATTCATGGATGTTTATTTTATACTATGGCAATAATCAAATAGCAGTTTATTTTTTTCACAAATTGTCAAAGCTTTATAGCCAATAGCTTCCTGTGAATAAAAAAGCTACATCCATGGAGGGTCGTTTCTTTAAAATACAGTCACCTTTGTTGTTTACCCTCAGTTCTAGACATGAAAGTTAGGTTTAGAGAATGCAGCTCCTATAAATATTCTCAGTCTAAATTAAGCAGTTCTTCCATCCTTTTTCTCAGTCACATCTTTTTCATCCCGTTTACCTTTCAACCTAAAGATGGAAATTACTGCACTGATCTTTAAAATTAGTCATCTTATTCCAGAACCCAGTAGCCAATTTCCAAAGTATCAAGTGACAATGATAATGACTATTACCAATAGGAACTGTGATGACTGTGACTGTCATTTACTGGGCAACCTCTAAGGTCCAGAGCGCTGTAGGTTCTTTCTTTCTTTCTTTTTTTTCTTCTTCTTCTTCTTTTTTTTGGTACTAGTTGTAGTTCTCTTAATTATTGTCATTAAAGATATACTAGGTTGAAAAAAATATATACGAGGTTGTAATACAATAAAATTACCAAAATATGGGAGGCTTAAGAAACAAAAGCTTATTTTTTGCTTCTTCTATATGTCCACCGGGGATTGCTTGGGTTGCTCTTTGTATTGTCCTCTCTGGGACAAAGCTATTCTCTGGAATAGCTACTACGTGCAACATTGCTTGCCATACAGAAAGACAACTTCTGCTGATATTTCCAACAATTAAATTCCATAGCCCAAGGGGAGAAAGAGTACTTGGTTTATAACTTTTGGCCAGCACTAGTCACTTGGCCCCACCCAACCAGCCATATGAGGAAGTAAGATGATAGGAGAAAAAAGATGTTCAGAAGAGTTTTGTTCAAGATCACACATATAATAAATGCCAGAATCAAAAGTAAACTCAGATCCTTCTCACTCCAGATTAGGTTTCTTCATATCAAACCATGCTACATTACACAGTTCTAGTAAAACGAGGGAGTGGTGGCAGAATATAATTCACATTTACCTAGGAAGTAAAATAACCCACTCATCTATCAACATTTTAAACCTGATACCTGGACAAATTCTTCAAAACTGTGTTCACTTTGAGTTGGTAACAGTTTATAATAAGCATAAATATTTAATGGTTATGAGCCACCCACTTAGGATTAATGAACATGAAACTCCTTGATTTAATCATCCCAGTAACTTCTCTAAAAGAAAAAGCAAGTATCAGTAGAATTTTTGACCAGACAGATATATGTTGCTTTCATTAGTTCTTAGACCTACTCTTTCTATAAACATCATGAAATGCTGGATGATTATAGTATTCCTTTAACTCTATATTAGAATCTGGTTTAATTAGTTATATGTGAAGATATGAAAAAGACAGATGAAAGATGATAGATNTTCATTAGTTCTTAGACCTACTCTTTCTATAAACATCATGAAATGCTGGATGATTATAGTATTCCTTTAACTATATATTAGAATCTGGTTTAATTAGTTATATGTGAAGATATGAAAAAGACAGATGAAAGATGATAGATAGATGATAGATAGATAGATGATAGATAGATAATGTTTTCTTTGAATAACTAATTTTAAAATGGGTAGATTGTGGTTATTTTCAGAACTCTAGCTCAGATTAAAACCCCAATATCTGCATTTAGCCTAGATAAAGAATTTAAAGAAGTAAATCTCTAAAGGTAAATGAGCCAGAAATACCCATTCTAACAAACACTACCATTATATTTCTCAGGACCCAAACACATGATATACTTAGAACAAGTTATCTAGATAGACTAATGGACGATGCATCTAAAACGCTGGACTTCCTCCTCAGATGAATATTGGGACTATTATTTTGGTGGCTTTTTAGAGTAGACTCAAGATGCTGATATGTCAATACTATCTATGTGTGTGTATTTCTCAGGAATAACAAATCAGTGATGTTTGGGGCAAGTTACAGAATCTTACTTCCAGCTACATTAAAAAAAAATTCAGGATTAATTTTCTCAAATGACGAGAAGTCTGAAAAAGAGCTGTTACTGGATTTGGCAAGGCTTCTCTATAAGAGCTGCCATGGTCTTTCCTTGACGCTTATAACATGGCCAACATGGCTCCAACCAACCATCCACGTTAAAAAAAATTTTTTTTAAAGATTTATTTATTTATTTGAGAGAGAGAGCAAGAGAGAGCACAAGCTGTGGGGGGGGCGGTCAGAGGGAGAGGGAGAAGCAGACTCCCCACTGAGCAGGGAGCCCGATGTGGGGCCTCCCTCCTAGGACCCTGAGATCATGACCTGAGCCTAAGGCAGACGCTTAACCGACTGAGCCACCCGGGCACCCCAACCATCCACTTTTAATATCAAGGAGCATGAGGTAAGGACATGATCAATTATTTCTGTCTCTTTTGAACTTTTTTCAGGAAACAAAGCCTTCTCAAAACCACCCCCAATTTCCTTTAGTTTATGCACCTATGGAAAAACAGGATTACTTGACTCATTCAAGTGAGACTGATAAAATGAACCAAGAATGGTAAAGAATATATTAGACTGATCATAACACTTTA
The DNA here is from genome assembly GCF_002007445.2 of Ailuropoda melanoleuca. Lineage (NCBI taxonomy): Eukaryota > Metazoa > Chordata > Mammalia > Carnivora > Ursidae > Ailuropoda > Ailuropoda melanoleuca. The sequence continues at coordinate 99,181,685 of NC_048221.1, forward strand.
ACTGGGTCCAGACACAAATATCATTCTCTTAGCCTGCAAAATGGAGATGTGGATTTCACAGACAACTGTCAGATACAACTTGAATGGCAATTGTCATGTCACAGATTTGTGGGGAGAATACCAACGTGTTTATTTTCAAAGCAAAATAAATCTAAAATGAAAAGTGACACATCATTGTGTCTGTCATATTTTATTTATTAGACTAACTAAATGCAACCTACACTCAAGAGAGGAAATTATATAAAGACAAGAATACTTGGAGGCAGGGATTCTTTGGGGGCATTTTACAGGTTGCCCACAATCAGCAAATAACATATTCTTCTTGAAAATACCATATAAGTGAATCCAAACAATATACCAAAATTTGTCACCTTTTAATAGGGTAATTAACCCCCTTCAAAGATGCAGTGATTACTTTGTGGTAATATATTTCTTCTTAGTTCAGGAAATTCTTGTTTATTGAGCCTATTTATTGTGTTTTCTTCAGCTTTTGATAGATGTATGGTTTTCTTTCTTGTATTTTTGAAATATTCTATATTCTATTTTATCATATTAGTAATTATTATAAATTTTCCCCAAACCTAGTTTTATTATAATTATTAGACATGATACAGTATTCATATCACAGCCCCAGATAAAATATACCCTTCTTTTTCCATTTTCCCATTTTATTGCCACATTCTCAAATCAGAATTTGGTTCAAATCATCTGATAACTTTGTGCCTAATTATCATTTCATTATTGAGCTTTGGCATCATCTTTTATTTAGAAATTATTTCCTTANTCAAATCAGAATTTGGTTTAAACCATCTGATAACTTTGTGCCTAATTATCATTTTATTATTGAGCTTTGGCATCATCTTTTATTTAGAAATTATTTACTTGCAAATCCATTCGACCTTTGAACAATACTGTTTTGAACTGTGCAAATCTACTTATACACAGATTTTTTTCAATAAATACAGTACAGAATTGGAAATGTATTTTCTCTTCCTTGTGATTTTTCTTAATAACAGTTTCCTTTCTCTAGTTTACTTTGCTGTAAGAATACAGTATAAAATACATATAATATACAAAATATGTGTTGTCAATTGTTTATGTTAATGGTAAGGCTTACGGACAATAGGATATTAATAGTTAAGTTTCTGGAGTGTCAAATACATGGATTTTCAACTGTGTGGAGGTCAACACCCCCCACTCTGTGTTGTTCTAGAGTCAACTATGGAGCGAACTTCATAACCATATTTTCAACAATTATTACTTAATCTAAGATAAATCTAATATTCACATGGACTTCACCAAATTAACTCCTACTCGTCCACAAAACTCAGATATAAATTTCTCAGAGAAAACTTTCTGTCCCACTAAGTGAAGTTAGTTTAGTCTACTAGAAATCTTCATAGCACTGTGCACTTTCCCCTCAGAATTGAAACCATTTATATATGTATTGATGTATTTTTTAAAATCTATATTTAAATTCAATTTAGTTAACATACACTGTATTATTAGTTTCAGGGGTGGAATTTAGTGATTCATCAGTTGCATTTAACACCCGGTGCTCATTACATCAAGTGCCCTCCTTAATGCCTATCACGCAATTACCCCATTCCCCTCCCCCACCTCCCCTCCAGCAAGCCTCAGTTTGTTTCCAATAGTTAAGAGTTTCTTATGGTTTGTCTTCTCTCTGTTTTTATTTTCTTTTTTTAAGATTTTATTTACATATTTGAGAGAGAGAGAGAGAAAATATGAGCAGCAGGGAGAGGGAGAAGCAGACTTCCTGCTGAGCAGGAAGCCCAGTCAGGGCTCTATCCCAGGACCCTGGGATCATGACCTGAACTGAAGGCAAACGTTTAACTTACTGAGCCACCTAGGCGCCCTTCTCTTTCTTTTTATCTTATTTATTTTTCCTTCCCTTCCCCTATGTTCATCTGTTTTGTTTCTTACATTCTGCAAATGAGTTAAATCATGTGTCATTTGTCTTTCTCTTACTTATTTCGCTTAGCATAATACCCTCTAGAATTGATAAAGTTTATAAATACATGATTAATTTTTGTTATTCCCACTAGACTGTAAGCTTCAAAAGGTAACAACTGTGCCTTTTTTGTTGTTTTGTTCACAATTATATCCTTAGTACCTATAATGGTGACGTAGTACAAAGTTGATAATAAACATTTTTAACTTAAAAAAAACATACATTTTGATTATAAAAAAAATTTAACCCACTTCACAGTCACACTTGGAAAAAGACATTTCAGGAATAGTGAAAAATTCCACAATTAGATGCCTGAAAAACACATTGCTTCTTCATAACACGGCAGAGTTCACTTCCTTTAGAGTGGAAATGGATCTTAACATGTGGTCAGAAAGTTGCTATTGCTATGCTATTTTACACAAAAATAACAAATATATGGATTTTTTAGGCCATTTGAATTACTATAAAATAAAAGTACAATGTTTTTTTCTTTCATTTCTTTCTTTTTACATCTAATTAAGAGGATTTCTGAGATCCATTTATTTAATTTTACTCTCTTTTTTCAAAGGAGAAAAATTAGTCTTTATTACAAACCCCGTACACATACATATCATTATAGTCATTTTACAAAGAATCTAACCAATATAAATTGTTAGCTCTCTTCTTTGTAAGACTTATTGTATACCGTCTTGAAAAATTATTTTCATCTCTATCTTTCATGCATACCCAAATTCTTCAAATATGAAGCCTAAAGCAACATTAAGGACTCAACTTTTTAATGTGATTATATTTATAGTCTTTGCATACTTAGTGGGACTTTATTCAGCTGCAATGTTATTTCAATACTGTATTGATATAGATTATTCTGGGGCGCCTGGGTGGCTCAGTCCATTAGGCATCTACCTGCGGCTCAAGTCATGATCTCAGGATCACCTATGTCAGGCTACCTGTTCAGAGGGGAGTCTGCTTTTCCCTAACCCTCTGCCCCTCCCCCAACTTGTGCTCATGCTCTCTCTCTCTCAGATAAATAAAGTCTTTTAAAAAATATTGATTATTCCTTCATTCACTCATTCACTTACTCATTTATGCATTCATTCATATATTTATAAAAATTACAGATTCAGCTGAAACTATACATTGAATCCATGTTATGTGTCAAATGTTACACTAAACATTAAAGATGAAGAAATGATTAGGGCACAGACTCTGGTATGAAGAAGTTCTCCATTCTGTAGGAGAGCTATATATGCAAACCCCGATGCAAATTCTAGTCAACAAACTGCATAGTTGAGGTATGGTCATTATGGTGTTTACATGAGAAAAGTAGGCCATCTTCCTTTTAGAGTGGAAGGAGAGTACACATGGTAAGTGAAATCTGAGCTAAAATCTAGAGGGAAAGTTTGTTTTATTGTAGTAAAAATCACATAACATGATATCAACCCTCTTAACAAATTTTTAAGTGCAGAGTTCAGTATTAAATATAAACACAATCTTGTACAGGCGATCTCTAGAACTTTTCCATTTGCATGAGTGAAAATATGTACTAACTGAACAGCAATTTTCCCATCCACTCAGATGCTGGCAACCACTATTTTACTTTCTGTTTCTATGAGTTTGACTAACTTTAGATACAGCGTGTAAGTGGAATCATGCACTATTTGTCTTTCTATAACTGGCTTGTTTTACTTAGTATAATGTCTCAATGTTAAACCATATTGTAGTGTATGACAGACTTAAGCCTTCTTTTTTTGTGTGCCAAATAATATTCCATCATATGTGCCATGTTGCCATTATCTATTCATTTCCTGACAGACACTAAAGTTGTGTTCATGTCTTGGCTATTGTGAATAATGCTGCAATGCACATCGGAGTGCACTTATCTCTTTGAGATCCTAATCCAATTCCTTTGGATAAATATTGTAAAATGAAATTGCTGTATCATAAGCCAAGAGTGTGATTGGACCACCTTTTGCTAGTGCCTAGAAAGGAACAGAAGGGAAAAATACTCAGTCACATAGAGAAGATTAAGCATGTATCACATGGATCCCCTCTGCTATCTCAGCAGAAGCCAAAACTAGAGATGAGGTAGTGTGGAAAAAACCTGTGGAGAAGCCTGTTATATAATGGAGTAAATTCCTGGACATAAATAGGAACTCCACAGTGAGGATATTAGGTCAGCAGAATATTAGTAGATTTGTTTGAAAGGGACAAATACATAGACCACATCTTCTTTATCCATTCGTCTGTTAAAGAAGATGTGTTCCATATATATGATGGAATATTACCCAGCCATCAGAAAGGATGATTACCCAACATTTGCAACAGCATGGATGGAACTGGAGGAGATTATGCTAAATGAAATAAGTCAAGCACAGAAAGATGATTATGATATGGTTCCACTTATTTGTGGAACATAAGGAATAGCAGGGAGATCCTTAGGAGAAGTAAGGGAAAAATGAAGGGGGGGGGGAACGGAGGGGGAGATGGACCATGTGAGACTATGTACTCCGGGAAACAAACTGAGGATTTTATAGGGGAGGAGGGTGGGGGAATGGGCTGGCCCAGTGAAGGGTATTAGGAAGGCACGTATTGCATGGAGCACTGGGTATTATACGCAAACAATGAAACATGGAACACTGCATCAAAACCTAATGATGTACTGTATGGTGACTAACATATGGTAATAAAAAAAAGAAGAAGAAAGGGACAAATAGAGGACAAAATGAAAGAAAACTGCTGGATTACTGAAATTCTATAGCAGTTGAAAAAAAATGCCAACCAAGAATACTCTATTCAACAAAGTTATCCTTCAGAAGTGAAAAAGAAATGAAGAATTTCCGAGACAAACAAAGGCATAGGGAGTTCATCACCTCTAGACTTGACTTAAAAGAAAGCTTAAAGAAGATCTTCAAGCTGAAGTGGAAGAATGCTGATTAGTAACATGAAAATGTATGAAAATATACAACACACTGGTAAAGGTAAGTATATAGACAAATTCAGACTATTCTAAAACTGTAATATGGTACAGTTAACCATGTGTTAACCACTTAATGCTAGTAATAAACACTAAAGGACAGGAGTATTAAAAATAACTATAGTTGTAAATAATAATTTGGTAATGAACACAATATATAGAAGGAGGTAAATTATGACACCAAAAAAACATAAAAATGGAGGTGGAAATCAAAGGTAGAGTTTTTGTATGCAGTCCAAGTGAAATTGCAATAGTAGGGGCTAAAAAAAACCTTACCATTAAAATGAACTTGTTAATGTGATAACAGATATGGGTTATTCAAACAGGACGTGAACGAGGTTTACTATATAAGATATGGTCTTAGGAATAAGGTTGACACAAGGGAAGTTAAGTTTTCTCCTATATTCTTTTTTTGCCTGAATTATGTTGCTGAATTATTTTAATGTTTTGTAAGTGATACTTTGTTTAACCATTATGCATATCCTTGTTAATCTCATGTATGCATAACTATATGTGTGCCTTTCATATTATTACATTCTGTTAGCTTTTTAATCCTTCATCTTCCACAAATTGCCATGCAGGTTTTATTTAATGTCCTGCTTGCTTAATCCTGATGCATTATTGATGCTGGACCTCATGGAAAATAGGGACAGTAGTATCCTGGCTGTAGCATGCAGGATTTCGTATCTTGAGGGGCTTGAAAATGCTGATTGTCCACTGACGTATCCCATAGATTCTGGGGGTCATCACTGTTTTATCACCAGAGGTGATTAAGATGACAACCAAACTGCATTTGAAGTTCCCAAAGCATGAGCCCACTTCTTGAGCCACTCAGGGCAACCTTCCCTTCTGTCTGCCAGTTAGGGCTAGTACTGTATCTAAGATGTTACTACTACTTTGATCTCAGTATTATAACTGCTTAATGTGAAATGTGGTGGCTAAATGTGATGTTGGTTAGCTGCACTGGTAGGGGATTGTGGGAAATCTTACATCTTTGAGAGGGATGAGACCTCATTATTTTTCCATAAACATACTTACATATTTAATTCTTTGTGTCACTTTGTCTATTTCTTATATTTTTTTATGCCATACTATCATGGTTAGCACAAGGCTATATAATCAGGAAAATATCCTAAAATTATGCATATAAAGATAGTTATCTGATTTAACAAGTTCTAATTCTTAAGATACAATCATGATTTTCAAAACTACAAATCACTCTTGAAAGACATTGAAGAAGACACAAAAAGATGGAAAATATTCCATGCTCATGGATCGGAAGAATAAACAGTTAAAATGTCTCTGCTACCCAGAGCAATCTACACTTTCAATGCCATCCCGATCAAAATACCAATGACATTTTTCAAAGAACTGGAACAAAAAGCCCTTAAATTTGTGTGGAACCAGAAAAGACCCTGAATCTCCAAGGAATTGTTGAAAAGGAAAAACAAAGCTGGGGGCATCACAATGCTGGATTTCAAGGTGTACTACAAAGCTGTGATCACCAAGACAACATGGTCTGGCACAAAAACAGACACATAGACCAATGGAACAGAATAGAAAACCCAGAAATGAACCCTTGGCTCTTTGGGCAACTAATCTTTGACAAAGCAGGAAAAAACATCCAGTGGAAAAAAGACAGTCTCTTCAATAAATGGTGCTGGGAAAATTGGACAGCTATATGAAAAAGAATGAAACTTAACCACTCTCTCACACCATACACAAAGATAAACTCCAAATGGTTGAAAAACCTCAATGTGAGACAGGAATCCATCAAAATCCTAGAGGAGAACATAGGCTGCAACCTCTTTGACATCGGCCACAGCAACTTTTTTCATGACACATCTCCAAAGGCAAGAGAAACAAAAGAAAAAATGGACGTGTGGGACTTCATCAAGATAAAAAGCTTCTGCACAGCCAAGGAAGCAGTCAAAAAAACTAAGGGGCAGCCCACGGAATGAGAGAAGATATTTGCAAATGACACTTCAGATAAAAGACTTGTATCCAAGATCTACAAGGAACTTCTCAAACTCAATACACAAGAAACAAATAATCAAATCAATAAATGGGCAGAAGATATGAATAGACACTTTTCCAATGAAGACATACAAATGGCTAACAGACACATGAAAAAATGTTCAAAATCATTAGCCATCAGAGAATTCAAATCAAAACCACCTTGAGATATCATCTTACACCAGTTAGAATGGCAAAATGGACAAAGCAGGAAACAACAAATGTTGGAGAGGATGTGGAAAAAGGAGATCCCTCTTACACTGTTGGTGGGAATGCAAGTTGGTACAGCCACTTTGGAAAACAGTGTGGAGGTCCCTTAAAAAGTTAAAAATTGAGCTACCCTATGATCCAGCAATNCCCCTGCTTGTGTTCCCTCTCTCACTGGCTGTCTGTCTCTGTCGAATAAATAAATAAAATCTTTAAAAAAAAAAAGAAGATATGGTCCCTATATAAAATGGAATATTACTCAGCCATCAGAAAGAATGATTACACAATATTTGCAGCAGCATGGATGGGACTGGATGAGATTATGCTAAGTGAAATAAGTCAAGTAGAGAAAGACAGNGAGAGACTGTGGACTCTGGGAAACAAACTGAGGGCGTCGGTGGGTGGGGGGAATTGGGATAGGCCGGTGATGAGTTTTAGAGAGGGCACGTATTGCATGGTGCACTGGGTGTTATATTCAGGTAATGAATCATGGAACATTGCATCAAGAACTGGGGATGTACTGTATGGTGACTAATATAACAAAATAAATATTATTAAAAAATAAATTAAATAAAATATATGAAGAAAAGAAGAAAAAAAAAAGATTTTCAAAAACAACAGAAAAACATTGAATCAAAGCATACAGATAACATGTGTTTCCGTGGTAGCTTCATATTGTTGCTGAAAACTTAAAGATCACAGAACTTGCCAGGTATCTTAATTCCCCTCCAGTTNATAAAATATATGAAGAAAAGAAGAAAAAAAAGAAAAAAAAGATTTTCAAAAACAACAGAAAAACATTGAATCAAAGCATACAGATAACATGTGTTTCCATGGTAGCTTCATATTGTTGCTGAAAACTTAAAGATCACAGAACTTGCCAGGTATCTTAATTCCCCTCCAGTTTTAGAAAAAAAATATGTCAAATAAAATTATTCTTGAATCTGGACCCATGAAGCAGATGTTCATTTATTTGGGTGTTGCAGTAAAAAAGTAGGCAACATAGATCTGGCTCGGTGCTCAAAATGATCAAAAAAACCCTCTGTAGTGTGACACGTTCAAGGGATTATTTTAATGTTTCTTGCTATTGGAGGTGAAATGAGAGTTTACAACTACTTAGTTCCTTGTATAGATTGAGTTTATGGATCACGTCACATTCAACTTTTGTCCATCTCTTCTGTAACTCATGGTTAGAATTGTTCTTATTTTTATCTTTGGAAGGTATTTATTCCCATGGCACTCCAACAAAGCCTTTACGTTTGCCAAACACAGACTTGGCTGTTCCTTTGTTCTCATTCCTTCACACTAAGCTTATGAGGGATCCCTTAACTTTAATCGTCTGTCATCATAGGATCTCAGAAGCACCGTGTACTTCTTTAACTACATTTATATGACTTGAACACTTATTTTGCAAGCACAATTAAAAAATAAAAGATCTATTAACATTCTAATGAATGGCACACACAAATACAGGACATACACAATGCCAGAAGTTAAGGCTTATGGGGTAAGCAACTACTATGGTTAGTATGAACTTATTTGAAAGCTGGATGAAAATCAATACTGGTAATACTTTGTGATTCAGCTGTCCATTTGTTGAGGCGCAAAATAGTTATTGGGTTCTTATAATGAAAGAGAAGCTTTTTCTACTTAGGTTGTAAATGAGTTTTTATATTCATATTATTTTTTAAAGAAACATTGTAACTCTTAGAAAAACCGCTATTTTAATGAACTATGTGAATCCAGCTTCCAAAAATGCAAGAGAAAGGCGGACTAAAGCCAAGAGCTATAATTAACTGCATGCTTATTTGCTAAAATAAATGTGCAATTCTCACTTCTTTCCCTGAATGGAGTCACTAGGACTACTATCATTAGACTGCCATTATGGTCCTATCATTATAGAAATAATAAGAAACAAGCTCTGGAATCTGCTTTTCTCTTCAATTTAGGGGTAATTTGGTGGTAGAAGCAGAAGTTATTTTTAGGTGTACTCCATAACTCTTACACAGTGATACCTGCATATATTTGTATATAAACATGATATCTGGTCATTTTGAATAGTGGCTTAAGGTAAAAATAATAATTTGCATGTAATTAACATGCTTTATCAGAGCATGTATCTTAACTTTGACTGCAAATTCAATTATGTAGAAATGAATTCACTATTTCTGTTTTTATAATTTTCTCATTTTTCTGTAATTCTGAACACTGACTCTTTGAGCATTTCTTACAAACTAATGATTTTTCTACAGTGCACCCCTTCTGTATCCTGCTACTTTTGAAGCCTCTCTCTTTTGTCTTTCTTGCTTCTGATTCTACAGGCTTTGTCTTACATCCTATGAAATAGCCCTGATGTGTTGTATAATGGTAAAACCCCATTACCAGTCCAGGCTTTTCTGCTGTATGCCTGTTCTTAGGCGATCCGGAGGCAGAGCAAAATGTGAAAATCTTTATCATATGTTCCCCACTTAGCTGAGCTCCCCAGTGGCTCACGGGTCTCCAATAGGTCAAAATAGAGTCTATCATACAGAAATAAATACTTAAACATGCAAGATTTTAAACTAAACCCAAAGTATTCTAAAATAAACTCACATTATTCTGGCTCACTTGCTCTCCATTTATCCCTATTGTTGCCCATGTTTCAAAAAAAAAAAAAAGAAAGAAAGAAAATGACCATCTTTTACAAATGTTGCTTACTAAAGATTGGATTGGCAGCCAGGGAGTTTATTGGTGATCTTGAAAAGAGGATCCGTAAGACACAGTGGGAGTAAAGCTAGACTGATGAGAATTTTGGAGTGAAAGGTAAGAAAGTGGAGATAATAAAAACGTTGAACAATTAGAATAATTTTACTATGAAAAAGGAGATAAGGTTAAGAAACCAACTGATAAAGAATCTAGGTTCAAAAGAGATTTTTTCTTTAAGATTGTAAATATTACAGCTATTATTGTACTGATTGTATTGAAATTGTATTGAACTGTATTGTATTGAAATGAGAAAGCAGAAAAGTGAAAAATAGATTACACTGTAGAGAGGTGGGTTAATTGTATAGGGAATGCAATTTAGTGAGTATATGGAGGAATTAGACTTAGGGTTCAGAAGATGTCATTTTAAGAGGAAGGGAGGTTGTGGATATGAATTTAGAAAAAAAATATTTTAGAAGATATTGTGGAGGAAGGTAAAGACAAGGAGGTAAGTGAGGGAATGTGTGTGGGCAATATATTGTCAACAAATGGTAGATGGATGGGTTGGAAGGTGCCATGGGAATTACATATTAAGGTAGTGAAGTTAATAAAGGAAAGTAAAAAGTAGTGATCGGGAAGCAGATAATGAGATTTTTGAGGTGATCTCACTTTACAAATACTTAGGTCAAGGGAATGTGTGGCTAAGGGGAAGGCAGATCATTAAAAATTGGTAACAGGAAAATTAAGGGTGAGGTTGATGATGAGTGTGCTGAAGGGGTGGTAAGAAAAGTGAAGGAGAGAAAGGCAGTGATCTAGTACTGATAATCACCCATCTATAAAGGAGAATGACCTTGCTGATAACCTCAAAAAATTGGATGGGTTTTAGGAAAAGGCAGGAAGATACCATCTCGAACAAGAAGGGCACTGCCAAGTAATTATTTTCTTGAGACTGTCATAAAACAACAACAACAACAACAGTGTAGCAATTGAAAGCAAACTTTCAAAGATGGGGCTACAGATACAGATTGTTTTGATGATGAATCACAAATTGGTATATATGGAGGATCATGAAAGGTTAGAGATGGAGTCAGATGATGAACTATAAAGAGCCATAGGTAAAAACAATCTGGATAAAAATAGAAGCCAGGAGGTTGCTCTTCCTGGGGAACTTGAGATGATCAGAAATATACTTTGTGATGGCATTGGTTAGTCCAGAGAGTGTCNGAGGTTAGAGATGGAGTCAGATGATGAACTATAAAGAGCCATAGGTAAAAACAATCTAGATAAAAATAGAAGCCAGGAGGATTGCTCTTCCTGGGGAACTTGAGATGATCAGAAATATACTTTGTGATGGCATTGGTTAGTCCAGAGAGTGTCCGGAGGGCCATGATTAGTTAATGATGAATATAGCCTACTTTCTTTTTCAGCTTATAGTGATTGTGCTGGCAATGTTGGGGTAAGGGTGGCATTTGCTTCTATTTTTTGCTCACCTCTTTCCCAAATGGCAAGACAGCATCTGACTCCTTCTTAAGCTGAAATGAGGAAAGAGGAAGAGTAAGAAAGTAGTATGTTTATTTCATTGACACTCTTGTAACTTGGCTTCTTCACTTCTATAAGTTAAGATTTTTAATAGAATGTTTTGTTTTTTTTTTTTTTTGATTCTTTGGAGACACTGCTACCATGTAACAGTTACCCTTCTACAATTCCCTTGACCTGAGTTAATGCACTTTCTTGAATCAGTGGCTCATCCCGATTTCATCAGTACACATCTAGATTCTTCTCTAGCAGAACCTATTTGTACTTCTCTGTAGTCCTTTTGTTCACAATCTAAGGTATTTTCATGTTAACCCCCTTTCATTCAAGATACACACACACAGTTTTTGCTCCATTAATTCTAGGAGCACAACTAATCTTAACGTAACAGCCACTTGCTCCTCTACTCTATGGCCAAAGCAGAGAGTTTCTCATCCTCTAGATTTCCCAGGTAGGAATAACATGTCAGCTTACTAACACCTCCGCTTAAAGTAAACTCCTTTGAATATCATTGAATTTCCCACTTGAAGTACCCTCCCTGGGCTTTAAGTGGGACACTGGAACTCCATCCCATATACACATACTTTCTTCTAGGGAACAGTGGCATTTAGAGTACAATAGCAACTTTCTTCAGAGAAATTCCCTCCATACATACTTATCTTTCAACAATCTGACCCTTTATACTCACTGTTGCTAGTGGATTCTAGAGTTATAAAGCACATTAAAAATTCAATTATCCCATTTCTTCANTTTTCAACAATCTGACCCTTTTTTTTATACTCACTGTTGCTAGTGGATTCTAGAGTTATAAAGCACATTAAAAATTCAATTATCCCATTTCTTCATGCTTGCATCCAACAAGACAGATTATTTTGTAAAGCATACTTATATTACTTAAAATGGGATTTTTGTGGATCAGTCTGGTGCAGAGGCAGAACAGCACTGTCAAGTGGCATATGAAAAAAAAGAGAGATTTATCACATTCTCATGCCCTAGATTAGGGAGGTGTGACACACCACACAGGAAGCAACATGCGGGGAGCACCAAAGGAGTGGGCTTAACCAAGCAGATGGGGAACTGAGAGAGTGAGGACTCCTGAGGGTCAGGGTGGAGTACTTAAGCAAAAGCCCTGATGAGATTTTACTGATGTGGTTGAATGTCATTAAGTCACAGTCATGGCAGGGCAGGAAAGGAAATTTGTGGCAGGGACCAGCTTTATCACACTGGTGCACCCACTTGCTTAAGCAAGGTACTCAAAGTCTATTTGTGGGAATGTTGAGGCATTAGAAAACTCTAAACGTTTAAAAAATTTACAACACAGAAGTGCAAATTTCTACAGAAATTCATAGCATGATGAACTGATTCAGCGTCATTTCAAAATTTCTAAACCAGTGAGTTCCCTGGTCAGCTTAGTCTGTTACTCTCCCCAATGCTCATTTTATTCTCTCAAATCTGTCTTCCACTCTATCTACATTTTTATCCTTACCTCATTTTAAAGTAAAAGAACCATCCTCTTTCTAAGAGTAATCATTTCACTGTCATTTAAGACATGTAATATTTAATGTCTTGCTTGTTTTTCCTCTACATTTCAACACTGCCAGTCACCCTGGTTTGAAAACTATTCTTAGTTAAACAAAGCAACTTTATTCCATTGATTATCTCTATCCAGTTACACATACCTGTCTCTCTTAGCCACGCTATGTAAAAAACCTTAATCACATTACAACTTAATTTTATTATTTTCACTCACATTTTTCTCTATTATGACTCCAAGTCCATCAGTTTATTGAATAAGATTTTTCTAAAGTCACTAATCACCAGGACTTGTCTTTAGGAATGAAGAATTATTATGTCCATGGCAGTTGCTAAAATAACAAAGTACTTCTGCCATGAGACACACCCTCATCCAATCTTCTCCCCTTCATCCCATGAGCACTAGCTTCACCTTATCCAGCCCTTTTGCCAAACTCTCCAAGAACCTGCAGCTAAAAGATTGTCATAAGGAGGCACTTAGGGCCCTGCTTTAGCTTTACAACCAGTATCTGATCAGTCATTGACATGTTATATAATCGCTAATTGTTTGGAGTATATTTTCTGCCAATGACCTTTATTTTATAAATGCAAAAATATTTTTCTCAATGCATAAGTTTTTTTTATTTACAGTAACATAGTTATAAAAATATCTTGAAAATATATTTTTCCTTGAATATCATGACTCAGTATATTCCTGATTTTCCACTTTGTATTCTTGTTTCTTCTCTTTTTACCTAGAGGGTTCAACCTCTTATTTTTTTAAACTTTATATGCAACATTAGACCTTTTCCTCTTTTAACTTTCTGGCCTCCTAGGCAATTATATATATGTATATTTGTAGTTCAATGGTCACGTATAAATGATGACTCACAAATTTATATCTTCAGCCCAAGCAATTTGACTGAAGCTTCAGCCCTGTATATTCAAACGTTTTATTAAAATCTTCACTTGGTTGTCTTAAAAAGAATTCATATCGGCTTTTCCAAAACAGAACTCACGATTTCTTCTCAGCCAAATCTGTTTAATTAGTCAATTATCCTTCAACTCATTCAAGAAATTAGCATTGATTTCTTTCTTGATATCTTCCCCCTTCCACCCATACCTTGAATCTCTCTTGAATCTGTTCACTCTTTTTAATACCCAACATTTTACCTCAATCTAAGAAGCTATATTTTGTTCTTAGACTATTTCTGTAGTTTTCCACTGGTCTACTTACTCCACTTACCACTGTTTGCCACACAACATCAAACTCCAAAATCAGCAAAATCTGACCATGTCAACATTCCAAAGAGTCCCTATTGCTCTTCAGTTAAGGACAACATCATGATATATCAACTCTAATATATTTAGCCCTACCCTTTCACTAGTCTTAAATTATTCCCTGCTCACCTTCATGGTCATCACTATAAGCATACTTACCTCTTATAACTTCATATTCCTTTATGCTAAAGGGTCATTACACATGCTATTCTCACTCCTGGAAATGCTCTTTCACACAATTATTCCAAACTCCATGCAAGTGATTTGCCTAGCTAATTTCCATCTATCTTTCAGGCCTCAGCTCAATCATCTGTAAATTCTTAAAGTCCATCACATTAGCTTACTTTCTTAACACCATGTAATTCTCCTATATCACAATTATCAAGTAATAATTTTATAATAATTTAGGCTTTTATATGCATGTAGGTAGACATTCAATAGCTAAATTCACAGTATAAAATAGTAATGAGTATGTATACTGTATAATACTAAAAATGGTAAGGGATGGTATCTTGTAACTAAACCCACTAATAATTTTGCAAAGAAACATACAAGTACTCAGTCCAAGTTGGATAAGTGAAGGATATAAATTTCTATAATCTAGGTATCAGTTCAGATAAGATTTTGTCAATAAATGAATTTTAGAGCCCAAATTACCAATAAATAAATAAGAAAAGAAGGAAAGAAGGAAGGAAAGAAGGAGTTTGAGGAATTTCAGGACCCTTGGGATTGAGATATATTGGATAAGCATTCAAATTTGTACATCTGTATATTGTAGTTTATTATTTTTCTAAAATAATATGAAAAGAGAACTGAAAGATGCATTTAAAATTATTTACTACCCAATTTCGAGGTCAATTTATATGTGCAGTTGATTTGCATTTTTAACTTTAATTTATCCTATAATATTCCTTTGCTATAATATAATCAAGTTAATAAAGTGGAAAATTATATATGATATACATTCTCACCATTTATAACATCTCTGAAAGTATTTCTGAAATGGAATATTTTATATTTAATGTGCTTATCATTAGAAGGGCTTTGAGTATTTTAATGGATTTAGATTTAATTTACTTCATCCTATTCTTTTTCCTATCCATGAGAAATAATATTTTATACAATTTTTATTCTTTCACTAATTTGTTAATATTTTGAACTAAGTGAATTCATGGAACATAGTTAAAGAGTTCAATGTGGCTTACTGAGGTTTAATCTTTCATAGTACAATAATAAGGCCATTACTGTAAAAGTGTGAAATAGTCAAGCATTGTTTTTAGTAAAGACATCATTCTACAAGGCATGTTAGTGATGGCAGCCTGTGTTAAGATCATGTCAATTTTTCATACATCCCTACAGAATTCTGAAATCACTCTTATTGGTTACAAATTTATTATAAAACACAATGACTTATAGAAAAAATGATGGCTACAGTCATTATGTGGTAAAGAAATGCTCCTCAACAAATAAGTAATGAAAATAATTAAGTTTAATTAAAGGAAAACAAAAATTTTAAAAGATTTTGAATTGACTTGAGAAACCGGGATTTTATGAGTATTTATTTAGTAGAGTGGATATATATATATATATCCTTCATCTCCATATTGGTTCATAGAATATTTTGCCAAGAAATAACCTGGAGAGTCAAAAAATAAAATAAAATAAAATAGGGAGAAAACAAAGAAGAAAATTGACATTATACAAAAAAATTATTATTTAGAGCAAACATCTATATGGACTAAATATTTGAATTATGACTCCCACATCCTACTCAAAACCCATGCCATTTACTTATAAATATAAGCTTTTGTCTGCAAGTGCAAGAAATGATAGAAAAAATATTTAACTCAAGAGCTCAAAAGGAGAAAATAGCATTAGAAATTTAAAGTCATTAACAGTTGCAGTCAGGAAAAAGAAAAAAATAATTTACAATAATTAATTTAAGTAAATCCTTGGTAGGACATAAGGATTATGAACAACAATCAGTTCTGTAACTTTGGGTAGGGAAAAAATTGGTGATCACAAATCTCATTTAGATTTAAAAAAAAAAAGGCCACTAAAAAGGAATGAGTGGTATATTAAACAAAGTGTTTCCTGCAGAAATTTGACTTAAAGAGAGAATTCTTCCAAAAATGAAAGGAAAAGTTTAAATTAATGAGTGTTATGGAAAAAATCAAGATAATTGATATGCTTAATGTAAGGGTTTTAGAAAGAGAAAACATCAAATAACAGTAAATTAATTGGAAAAATATTATTAAACACTTTTCATCTGAGTTAAAAATGGAAGCACATCAACTACCAGAAAAATTAATAAAATGAGAAAAAAGAAAAAGAGTCATTCTAAAGCACGTAATTCTCTTCAAAAATTTTTTTTTTAGAATATGGAGCATACATTGATCCAATCCATTGTCTGACAAATAGGGAGTTTAAGAAACATATTTAAGGGCATTCAGCAGTCCTTAGAAAATACCAGAAATAAAAGTAAAGACTAATGATTACACTGCCTTACACACAAGAAAATTATATAATAATGATAATAAATCTTTTATAGAACATTTCTTCGCTAAGTGCAGACTGTCATTACAAAAATTATTTGTTCTCTTATGATCATTATAGTAGGAGAAAGTCATTACTTCTGCCACTATTACCAATTGAAAAGAAAGGTCAATTGAACTGTTGAAAGATTGGCAGCGGCACTGAAAATAAAAGCAAGAGCTTTTAAAACTAAATTTCAATCATTCTACTTAAAATGAGAAATAAAACTCTGAATAAGGAAAACTCTGCATATTTGTTCTGAAGTGATTCATCAAGGAGACAGAAAAGGGTCTAGTCAATAATTTAAGTATATCCAAAGGTACTTTTTCTAAACAAAGGCTCTAAAACAATAAAATAAATTTTTAAAAAAGCTTAAATTTTGTAGAATAGTCATAGTGGAATACCCAAATTTTTCAGTAAAATTGTGTATTTTCTCATTCTGGATCCATATAAAATAGCTAGTAATCCTAGTATGGACTCAGTCTCATCTTTATTATAGTTAGATCTCTGTGGCAATTAAGGAACCTCCACAGATTTAGCTCATTTCATCTGCAACTACCATAAATCTAGTATAAGTAACAATCTTTATTTTACATGGTAAATACTGCCTCATTTCTAACTTTTATACCCTAAATCTATTTTATTCCTTGTAATGATGAAAATAATACAAAACTTGAATTAAAACACAAAGAGGGGCCTCTGGGTGGCTCAGTTGGTTAAGTAGCTGACTAGACTTTGGCTCAAGTCTGCTTGAGGATATTCTCTCTCCCTCTCTCTCTCCCTATACTGTACACCTGAAACTATATTACATATGTTAACTAACTGAAATTTAAATAAAAACATAAAAAATAAAACAGTGACAACACCAAATGCTGCCAAAGATGTAGAGCAATGGGAACTACCATTCATTCCTGGTGGGAATGCAAAAATGATTATTAAACCAATTTGGAAGGTAGCTGGTAGCTTCTTACAAAACTAACTATAACCTTACCATCTGATCCTGCTATCACATTCCTTGGAATTTACCCAAAAGAGTTGAAAACTTATGTCCATACAAAAATTTGCCCATGGATGTTTACAACAGCTTTATTCATAATTGCTGAAACTTGAAAGCAACTTGACGTCCTTCAGTAGGTAAATGGATAAACTGTGGTACATCCAAACAATGGAATATTATTCAGCACTAAAAGAAATGAGCTATGAAGCCATGAAGTGGCTACATATTGTATGATTTCAACTATATTACATTCTGGAAAAGGCAAAAAAATAGAAACAATAAAAAGATCAACAGTTGCCAGGGATTATGAAGGAGGGAGGACTGAATAGGTGGCGTGTAGAGGATTTCTAGGGCAGTGAAACAGTTGTGTATCATACTATAACGGTAGATATGTTTCATTATACACTTGCCCAAATCCATAGGCTGCACAACACCAAGAATAAACTCTAAGGCAGGCAACTCTGGACTCTGGGTGATTATGATGTGTTGATGTAGATTCACTGATTGCAACAAATGTACCACTACAGTAAGAGGGGCAATTCCCTGTGATTTCTGCTCCAATTGCTATGAACCTAAAATTGCTACACATACACATATACAGGTGTTTTTCATAGCAGGTCTTCCCTGCTGACCCTGTAGAACTTCCAAGATCCTGTGACATGTAGCCTCCTCTAGGGAGAATGATCATAGCAGCCGTGACTTGCTCCTCTCTCTCTCTCCCCCTCCCTGTATGTGTGTATCTCCTATATATTCAACAACAGAAAATAAATCCCTTAAAACTTTCCAGATGAGTTACACAAAAAAATAAAATCATGCAGAGGCTATTATGAGTTTACAACATTTGTCTAACAATTTGTAACCTTCAAAGGGAGTCCACTTATAACAATGAGAAAAATTAACTATGTAGTAGTCACAAACGAAATCTCCACCAATTTCATGATGCAAAAATCATACAATCCTCACAAACCTAAAGTGGTGAGATAAAACTTAAACAACATAAATAGCCAATATCTTAGCTAATCGAAAGATATAAATATCCTTTTTAAAGTAAATATAAAACATGCCCATTATTATCAAAGCCACTAATGTGCTTTCATTTTTATTCTGTTTACCTCTTCTTCACTACACAGATATCCTGAGGTTTAAAAATTTGAAAACTCCTTTGCTTTTCTTTATAATTTCTTGAACACATGCATGTATTAATAAAACAATATTGTGGGGCACCTGAGTGGCTCAATCAGTTGGGTGTCCGACTCTTGATTTAGGCTCAGGTCAGGATCTCAGGGTACTGATTGTTATAAGCACTGATGTTAGGAACGTACTTATATATGTATCTTGGTGCACACAGAATGCAGACTAGAAAAAGTCAAAGGTAAACTAGTACAGAAATTGCTAGAGTTTAGTGCATGCACACTTTTAATCTTATAAGAATATAATAATTTTTCCAAAATTAATTTTTCAAGTTATACTCTGAGCAATAAGGTTTTGTTTTTATATTCTTCCATTATTTAAATTTACAGACTTAAATTTTTACTATCTTAATGGGTATAAAATAGCATTTTTTGTGTCTAAATTACATTTTCCTGGTTACAATGCTATCAGGTGAATTTTCACTAATACTGATCATCATTTCACATGTTTATTCATCAGTTCACATTTTCTTACATGTATCTTGCCTATTTTTGTATCTTGCCTATATTTCTCTTAGGTTCTATTACTTTTTTTTTTATTTGTAAGAAATTATATGCATGTAGGTATATGTTTGCATGTTTTTAAATTATAAAATTTTGATTATCTACGTGGCATCTATCAACTCCCAGTGTCATAACTTTTTTAAAATCTTTAATTTAAATTAAACTTAGTTAACATATAGTGNCTTACTTTTTTTTTATTTGTAAGAGATTATATGCATGTAGGTATATGTTTGCATGTTTTAAATTATAAAATTTTGATTATCTACGCGGCATCTATCAACTCCCAGTGTCATAACTTTTTTAAAATCTTTAATTTAAATTAAACTTAGTTAACATATAGTGTATTATTAGTTTCAGGGTAGAATTTAGTGATTCACTAGTTGCATAGAACACCCAGTGCTCATCACATCAAGTGCCCTCCTTAATGCCCATCACCCAGTTACCCCATGTCCTCACCCACTGCCCCCCCCAGTGTTATAACTTTGGTGTTTTCTTATGGTATCTTTGAATAAACTTTGTCTTTATTATATTGTAGTCAAATGTACCTTTTTCTCTTCATTATGGTTATCCTATTTTGTGTCTTAAATAATAAATTATTTTCTATAATCAATTAAGTTTTCTTAATTTTCTTATAAACAATTATTTTACTTGGCATTTATATATTTTGTCTGCTTGGGATTGTTTTGTGTATTATGTGGGGGCATGAATCAACTTTTTTTTTTTAAAGATTTTATTTATTTATTCGACAGAGATAGAGACAGCCAGCGAGAGAGGGAACACNAATTGTTTTGTGTATTATGTGGGGGCATGAATCAACTTTTTTTTTTTTTAAAGATTTTATTTATTTATTCGACAGAGATAGAGACAGCCAGCGAGAGAGGGAACACAAGCAGGGGGAGTGGGAGAGGAAGAAGCAGGCTCACAGCCCAGGAGCCTGATATGGGGCTCGATCCCATAATGCCAGGATCACGCCCTGAGCCTATGGCAGACGCTTAACCGCTTTGCCACCCAGGCGCCCCATGAATCAACTTCTTACATTGTTTTTATAGAGAGAACAGATTATACCATGATATTAATAAATAGTTATTTCTTTTCTCCTTCAGCTCCCATACTACTTGTGATCCAAAAGGTTCATAATTTGTGTGAGTGTTTTTCTAGGCTCTCTGCTGAGTGTCACTGGCCAATTTATTTATGGCTGGACTTCACACTCACCTGATCTTCAAGAGTGTCTTGACTGTTATTGGCCTTGTCTTCTTTCATATAAATTTTAGAGTAAGTTTGTTAAGTTCCATTCAAACTTCTACCAGAATTTAATGATAGAGCATTGAATCTGTGGATCATTTTGATGAGAGTTTACATTGCTAAAATATTAACTTTCCATATCCATGAAGAAGTTAAATTTCTCCAGTTACTTATGTCTTTTTTAATGTGTTCCCACATAGTTATATAATTTCTCTCTAATAGTATACAGATATTTTATTTGGTGAATTTCTCATTTTCTGATTTTTTGTGGTTGAAATTGTATCTTTTTATTGCATCTTCTAACACTTGGTTTCTAAGCATATAGATACAAGTGATATTTAATATTGGGTCACTGCTCTTTTTATCTCTTTTTATATTGTTATCTTTAAAATTTTAGTTTATTCCTTTCCAGTTCTTATAAATATTACATTTGATTTTGTTTCCTACGAGTGCTTTAGGACCTCCCTTACAATGATGAATGGGAGAGGTCATAGTAGATATCCTTATCTTGTTTGTTTTAAAGGTAATGTTTTTACATTTCCATATTGATCACAATAAGATGTACTTCTGGATTTTTTCAGATATCCTTTTCAGGATAAGGAAGTTCTTTTCTACTTATTGTTTGTTAAGAGCTTTTATCAGGAATAGTATTGAATTTTATCACATNTGGATTTTAAAGGTAATGTTTTTACATTTCCATATTGATCACAATAAGATGTACTTCTGGATTTTTTCAGATATCCTTTTCAGGATAAGGAAGTTCTTTTCTACTTATTGTTTGTTAAGAGCTTTTATCAGGAATAGTATTGAATTTTATCACATACATTCTCTGCATCTTCTAAAATGATCAATTGCTTTTTCTCCTGCAGTTTTGTAACCTATTAATGTGCTGTACTACATTGATTTATTTTATACAGGTGAACCACCTTGCATTCTTGGAATAATCCAAGGTATTATGCATAACTATGCAAGGTAGCTTGCCTATACAAATTAATGGATATATATATTATTAAATATGTATATATATATATATTAAGTATATGAACATATTAACATTCGTTATATATACATATGTCTGTGTTAGATTCAGTGTACTCATATTTTGTTTAGAATTTCAAAATTTATTTTTGCAAGTCAGTTTTGCCTATAGTTTCTCATTCGTCTACAGTATCTACCTAATTTGTTTTTATTTATATGCTTTTAAGTATGAGACAATTAAAACCTTAAGAATTAAATCTATGGTGCTCAACCTCATTTCTTTCATAAGGGGGCACATAAGCCCAAACTGTTTAAATTGTGTGTTATAAGCAGATCACTTTTAAACATTCTGGGTTGAAAAGTGTCATGGTGAAACGATGCTTGCTACGAAACCTTATAATGTAAACACTTGGTCCTTGATTTACCTAGTCTACACAACTGGATACTTAATTTTGTTTTTCTTACAAGAGAGTATATCCTTCTTTTAATTTTATGTTCATATGCAACTTCTGAAAGAAGAATCTTCCTCTCAGAGATTTAAAAGTTAATAACAATTTATACCCTTATTTAAGAAGAGTCTATGTCAAAATGAACCAAGACTACTTCCAAAGGTTTGATATATGTGTGTAATCACTGGAAATGCACAGTTAATTTATACCAAAGGGTTGTTTGCCATATTAACTTATATTTGTATAAATAGGGCTGTTTTTCATCCTGAATCATCCTCAAGCCTGGATATTTTAATGTGGTGACTATTAAGACACACAGCTTTGAGATTTTACCTAAAGCAAGCCAGGATGAGACAAATTCTATTTGTGTTACTCATTTTCTGACACTATCCCAGTACTTTCGGTCTGCAGGAAGGGTGATAAAGACTGCTTTCTTTATGTTACCAAACCCTGCCTCCATTTCCTCCTGTTCAGAAAGCTAGACCACATTTCCCAGAGTCTTTGCATTTAGAACAATATGCAGATGTTAGGTGGGCAACTCCTAGCCTGCAATAATTTTCGTGCCCTTCTCCACCACTCTTCCTGGCTCATGGAAACTTCCCAGGCTAGCCTCCATATTCTCCACCCATCTCTCTCTCCCAGTTTTACATTCTCTACTTTATGAGGAAATTTTCATTCGAAAACCAGTCACACGTGA
The DNA here is from genome assembly GCF_002007445.2 of Ailuropoda melanoleuca. Classification (NCBI taxonomy): domain Eukaryota; kingdom Metazoa; phylum Chordata; class Mammalia; order Carnivora; family Ursidae; genus Ailuropoda; species Ailuropoda melanoleuca. The sequence continues at coordinate 99,204,454 of NC_048221.1, forward strand.
TTTATTACAGGAACATTATCATTCAATATTGTGTAAGTCTATGCCATTCCGTTCCAGAACTCACTACANCTACTTTATGAGGAAATTTTCATTCGAAAACCAGTCACACATGTGATTTATTACAGGAACATTATCATTCAATATTGTGTAAGTCTATGCCATTCCGTTCCAGAACTCACTACAATCTAAACATGCACTGGTAAGTATTCCCATCTATAAAGTAAATTGTTCAGCTTCATTCTTTTATGCTGTTGTACTTGTAAACTTGCAGCTTACCAGGAGTAGATCATAAATGGGCAAATTGCTTTGTTTTTCAGTTACATGCTACCTTCTGCTACTCATCTTACCAAACTAGACAATCAAATAAGTTGTTTTGTAACCATAAAATGATAAAAACATACTTGTAGAATGAACTGTGTTATGAAGCATACACAGTTATTCTGATCATCCACAGAACTCTGGATAGTGCAGTTTTTTTAATCAATGAAATAGATTTTTAAACTGTATGACACATACTATAGGCATATCAGTTTCAATATTATTCAGTCACTAAATATTATCACTGTATCATTTCAACTTCCCATTTGGAGATGAAGTCTGAAAATTTACATGGAATTATTTTTATTTAGGAACCTTAGTGCTTTAACATACACAAGTCAACCTTTACATTCTTTCAAAAATATTCTTCCTCTACACTTAAATGTTTAACACATATATCCTATACCGGGCAACGTAAGCAAGGTGTCTGGGAATATGAGGGCTATTTTCCTCACTCTTGTCTTCCTTCAGGATGACTCATTAAGGTCAAGTAGCTCATTAGTCCACCAAGTCTTCTCAAATACCCATGAATGTATCATTCATTTTTTTTAAGATTTTATCTGTTTATTTGACAGAGAGAGACAGCCAGCGAGAGAGGGAACACAAGCAGGGAGAGTGGGAGAGGAAGAAGCAGGCTCCCAGCATATGAGCCTGATGTGGGGCTCCATCCCGGGACTCCGGGATCACTCCCTGAGCCAAAGGCAGACGCCCAATGACTGAGCCACCCAGGCGCCCCTGAATGTATCATTCTTATCCCTCCTTCACATGTATTTATTTTGTTGAAGTGATTTTTTTTGCCCTATTTTGTGTACCAAAGGTTACCCAATATTCCAGTTACATCCCCTCAGGGATTCTTCTATTTCTACTGCAATACACATTAAACTTCATTCCCCTTGAAATACTACTGAAATAACTATAATTCTTGTTGAAATCACAGATTTATTTCATATATTTTCTGCTACATGTACATTATAAATATCATGATGTATATGATATACATATTTATAATGCCCTGATCGTATCTTTTCAATTTCATATCCTCTTCTTGCAGATAAAGACCATAGTTTTCATTTATTCTAGACTACTCATAATTCCTGTTGCAGAACTAACTATACAAGAAAATCTAATAAACACTTCATTGGCTAATTGATTGATTTTTTAAAAAACCACAATTTGGGTGGAAAAATTCAACTTACCACAGTGATTGTCAATGTTCTTGTAAAAACTAAAATATTAAGCTAGGTATGAAAAACATATTTAACAAATACCAAATTTTCTTATCAAAAAATAAGAATCTTAAAGACAATTCCACTAAGGAATGCTATTTGAATCAAAACTAATTATTAATTGGCTTATCACATTTTGTTTTGCTCTATAATTGTTGAAAGTGGGGATTTCTTCCATGCAATAGAGCTATCAATGACAGATCAAGTCCATCAGTGATAGATAAAGTAAGCCTGTATGGATTCTCATCTTTATTTCATTACTGATAGAGACTGTACTCTGTAACCTGGACATTCATCTTGATTTTAGTACCTAGAAAATGTCCAAGCAAACAGACTCTGTAAAATTTGTGTCTAAGCAAATCTATCACAATTCCCATCTATCTCAATATTCACGTATATTGGTTAATTCTATTTTAATCTTTCCCAAAGATTGCTACTCTAATTTGGGCTAATATTCCATCACAGATGACTTTTCTCATAACTATATCATCAACTGATCTATGGTCTTGTCACTAATTTAACCAGAGCTGAATCTAAGCAATTCACTCAAGTTATTCTGGCTGTTTCTTTTCGTCAAATTCTAATTTTCTAACTATGTTCTTGATTCATTTCCATGTTCTGATCATGAGCATGCAAATATTTATCATGCTCATTCTGTTTATTTTTCCTAAGATCTTGCTGCACTGTGTATATTACCGTGAATCACATTCAAATTATGCAAAATAAACACAATCATTTCCACTCCCTCATATGACATATTTTTCTTCTGACCAATATTATTCATGATTAATATTAGTGAAATATCTGACCAAATCAAAATAATTGATTAGAAAGTTTGATTTGGGGGCGCCTCAGTGGTGCAGTTGGTTGAGCATCTGAATCTTGGTTTTGGCTCTGGTTATGATCTCAGGTTCATGAGATTGAGCCCTGCACCAGGCTCCATGCTCAGCATGGAGTCTGCTTAAGAATCTCACTGCCTCTCCCTCTGCCCTTCCCTTAGCTCATGCTCTCTCTCCCTAATAAATAAATAAATAGTTTTAAAAAAGAAAGTCTGATTTGGCATTCTTCTAAAACAGTGTTCCTTGCTGTTTATCCATATCCAATTTCCTAAGAAATATAATGTATGGGAGAAAAGTTCCACATGGAAGCTTTGTGAAAATTATAGCATGTAGACCCTTTAACATTTGATAGCATTACAAAGAAATCATGACAATGACCATATATATATCTGCTACATGATAAATGAAGTATTTTTAATCATGCAAATTTTTAATATACAAGATGTGTAATAATTTTCCTTCCACATATATTAACCATTTGTCTTTTAATGCTGTTTATTATTTGTAATATAGTTCTTATATTTATTTTCATTATTTTTCAGCCAAATCATGGTTTCATTATTTTTATAAGTCATGTATAAACTGCTGAAATATATCTTATAATTATAGTGATAGAAAGGGACTTAATTTGTTTTATTATTATTATTTAATCATTAAGCTGTTAGAAAACTGATGTATTGTCCTTGGACAATTTCTGTTTGTTACAGATTTTAACTGCCATATTTATCAGATCTTAAGTACACGGGTCTGTCTCTGGGCTTTTAATACTATTTTTTTTTTTTTTTTAGTGAATGACACTTAAGAACTTATACTCTTTTAGATATAGTTACATTATTGGATATTTTAATACTTAATAGAGATGATATTTTCCCATTATTTCCAGATGTATTTAAAAATTTGCCTTTATGATTATCAGTGATCGATGTCACCATGTCTTTTCTGAATTGTTCCAGCTTCAGCTTGTCCATTGGATTCACTGTCTACAAAATCACTCAGAGAAGCTATACTGCTGCCATTAGTCATGAAGAAAGTGTCTCTCATATAGAAAGGATGTTATTTCTGAATGTTCTTTTTTCCAACTCCGATCACTGTGTTATGGAGAGAAATGGTGATAACTTTCCTCCTAAAATCAGTTGATATCACCTGAAGTCCAAAGAAGCTTTTCTTATTCCATGAGTGTCACAAAATCCCACTTTAACATTTACATTGACCTCTAATGAGCATCATTTGATCAAATTTCCATCAAGCTACTTCTGAAACAGATTGATAGATTTATTAGTTTATGGCCATTTCTACATTATTCATTTAATTCCACTGTAGTTCAAGTGCTTGATAGGAAAATGATACACATCAACATTCCATTTCCCTCAGCATTCTCAAGATCCTACCAAAAAACAAAATTAAACCCTCCCATTTAGTCATAAAATGAAATCTACACAAAGAAAAACTCATACTGGGAAGGTGGATATCTAAGGAGAAGTTTAAGAAGGAAGAAATATAATGTGCAGCATCTGGGCCCCATCTCAGCCATTAAAAATACCCCACTAGGACTAAAGTATTTATTTAATATTGACATGTAATAAACATATAATATAACAAACGTGCAACAACCATATAATAAACATGTAATATATGTATATATAATATATGTATATACTTCTATACATATATGTATATATATGTGTGATTATGCCAGAATCACTTTCTCTCAGTGCATAATTAACATGGGTCTTTTCAAAAGATCCAGTAATATAAAACAACTGTGAATTTAAGAAGTAGATTTTACGTTACATCTGAAACTAATGATGTTCTATACGTTGCCTAATTGAATTTAAATTTAAAAAAAAGAAAAAAAGTAGATTTTACAAACAAAATAAGCTACTAAGTAACATTAAATTTCTTCCTAAACCATTACAGGAAATAATGAAACGTTGAAATGTTTGTATCTGTAGAAAATCCAGAATAATTTACAGGCAAACTATTAAAATCAATTGTTTTAGTAAACTAAAAAATCAATGTATATTTGCATAACAGCAATAATAAAATATTAAAACTAAAGTAAAACAATGCAGCATTAATGGTAGAATCAAAATACACTAGCTATTTAAAGAATGAATTATAAAACCTCTAAATTAAATCTAAGTTAAAAACTACCACTGTTGAGACAAATTAAACAATTTCTAAATGCATGATTCATAGCAAGGCATAATATTTTAAAATGTCACATTTTCTTAAGGCAATATATAGATTAAGTGTAATTCCAATCAAAATCCCAAGAGAGAGGTTGATTGAAGAAAATAATATTTGTTAAATGTCATAATTTCATTTATGATAGCCATATTACCTAAGACTAAGTTGGATATGCAAGCATGATACAAGGAGGCAAGATCTGAACATATGCCCTAAAAATGAAAGTCTTCAATGAGTGCCTTCTGTATATGTGTAGTTTGTGTGTGGAGGGTCAGTTGGAGAAATTAATTATTGACTATAAATTCAAGGAACCTAAACTGCATTGTAAAGAATGGGTGAACTAATCAGTGATATGTGGCACAGAAATTTATTTCTTTCATGAATATGCCTTTTTTTTAGAATCAGAAAATATTCTTAAGGTTACATGGACTAGTTTAAAATTTCTGTATAATAACATTACTCAGTTGTAATATTTACCATACATTTTTATATTCCTGTAGCCAATTTGGTTTTGCTTACTGGCATTCTTAATTGGATTTGGGATATTGTGGAGAAAATCTCAATCTGAGACAACAGAGACATAGATATGCCATGGATATGGAGTGCTATTGAGAAACTGAAATTCATTTAAAAAAATTTTCAAGGACCATGATGTTTTGAAGGGTCTGCAGTGATGACTCTTGGTTGTTCTGTTTCTGATATATAAAACTATACAAATTCCATCCTAGAATGAAAAGGTAGATGAGGCGTTATCTTGGGCATTTTGATGTTTTCCATGGAATATTGATTTTTTTTTTCTTCATTAATAAAGAAACATAGGAGTGCCGGAGTGGCTCAGTTGGTTTAGCACCTGACTCTTGATTTTGGCTCAGGTCATGATCTCAGGGTTGTGATATCAAGCCCACATTGGGCTCTGCGCCCAGTGGGGACTCGGCTTGAGATTCTCTCCCTTGCCGTCTGCCCCTCCCCCACACTCTCTCTCTCTCACTGTCTCTTTAAAATAAATAAATCTTTAAAAAAACTCCAAAGACAAACATACATTATACTCACATATTCATGATATAAAAAGTTAAAATATTTTGATCTAATATACAAGGATGAGGTACTTCTGTATTGATCATTGTACTCTGGCCAGAGAAAATTTATTTTTAATCATGTTTGCTAAATATTATTTTCCTAAGGAAGATAATAGATGGAAGATAATGAAGTTTAGGTAAAGCTCTTCTCTCATTTCTCTGGCTGAATCTCTGGAATATAAAAGGCAATAAAACATAAACACCAGCTCCCACTGGTTTCCAACTGTTATCTCCAACACTCAACATCAGCACATTCCACCCACCTTTTCAATACACTATATAATCAACAACTTATTATAAGAAAAGCACCTGGTGGTATGAGGGTGTTGCAATGCAAGCCTTAGCTAATCAGATTATGCCTTGAGACTGAACCAGACTTCTCAACAAAACCCCTACCCAACCTGAGGAAAATCCAGAGGTTTTTCTGTTGTTGTTTTGTTTTATGTCAGAGCGACAGTTATAAGATTAGGGGGATCACCAAATGGTGTTATTACTTTTTTCTTTAATACCCTACACCCAACAAACAGTAACAGCCCTTTTTGTTTTTCTTTTCTTTCCTGCTCCTTTAGTTCTGATTACTAAACATGTATTGGGTTGAATGATCTAGATGGGCTAAAAAAAATTGAAATAGGTAATCTTTAAACTGCAAAAGATGAACGGAAATCATTCTGCAAAAGATCTTTGTCTCACTCTCATTTTACCTAAACTTCTTGCCATCTCTAAATTAAGCAAAAGGAGTACAATATTGTCCTATGGATTTCATTCACTATTATTGGCCTTCTTTTACACCTTGTTATCAACACAGTATCTAAGATATGGGTTCTAAGGAAAAGTTAGTCACTTATGTAGAGAATTAACACCGATATATGACAGCAGTGCTGAACCTAGAGCAGAAATAGAGACTATAAACAAGTTGTGCCCAATTAATTTTAAATCATAAGGCATAAATTTAAATATAATGATCACATTAGTAAGGATAAAATAATTGATGTAGATCAGATTTGGTGATTAGATGTATTAATCAAGTGGTTTCAAGATATTATTATGTTAGGTTTAAGGAAACAAAATTACCTCAAAGTAGATAGGACAAATTTAAGCACAAAGTGAGGCCATATTAAAACCCTGGATGATGGAAAATGAACAACTGCTTAGCAGATTTAGTGTCAGAGTAGACAAAGTGAATTTTCTTAACTTCTTGGTAAAGAATAGTAACCCGTATAGCACACACACACACACAGAGAATACACAAATTGTATAAAGTTTCAAAATGAAACAACCAACCATTTATTCAGTCATTCAAACTCTGAGGTCCTATTCTGTGCACTCTTTTCCTCTCCCAGATGGCTGTGAAAGATCCTCGGTTGAGGAGTCACACAGATCTGTGTTAAATTAATAACTTCAGCAAATCTAGTTTTGCAGATTATTGGGAAGCAAATTAATTTCTCCCAATGTAGTTTTTTATCATAGGTATGTGTATTCAATTCTGAATATCACACACACAAAATTATGTTACAAAAAACAACATGACATATTAAAAAATATACACTGAAGTACAGTTTATAGGATTTTAAAGTTATTGGTTGTTAAAATGGCTATAAATGAAAAATAACAGCAAGAATAGGCCATTAAAATATGACAGTAGCTAAAATATGCCGAGTTTATCATATTCCTAATACTAGCTTATTCCCAATTACTTTCTAGGGTATATACTATTATCCTTACGCTTCCTTTAGAGAAGCACACAAAAGTAATCTTGCTATAGGCATATAGGTAATAGGGTATGAAATATGCATTTGAATCCAGACTGATGGACTTGAAGTTCTTTTTTTCCCTAATCGTTCAAAACTGAGAAAAAATTTAGATACATTAAAATGCACAAGTCATAAGTGTTCAATAAGTTTTGACAGTTGTGTACACTAGTGTAATTACCACTCAAACTACATTTCAGAACATCTCTAACATCTCAGAAAGTGCCTTCATGTCTCTTCCTACAGTCAATCTCTATTCCCAAGGAAGTAACCACTTTTCATACTTAACTTTGCCTGTTCATGATTTTCTCATAAATGGTAATATAGTGTTTATTATTTTGTCCTTTTTTCTTTCACTCAGTATGAAATATTTAAGTTTCATCCATATTGTTGCCAATCAATTGTCTATTCTTTTTAAAGTTTCTATGAGTATTCTGTTGTATAATATACCACAGGTTCTTTATCCATTCTTGTGTTCTTGGACATGTGAGTAGTTTCCAGTTTTGGAGGGGAAGGGGAGTGGCAGGAGTGTTATCATAAATAAAGGTGCTCTGAATATTCCTTTTTAAAAAAAGATTTATTTATTTATTTATTTGAGAGAGAGAGAGAGAGAGAGAGAGAACGGGCCCGAGAGAGCACAATTGGTAGAAAGGGAGAAGAAGACTCCTCACTGAGCAGGGTGCCTGATGTGGGGCTCCATCTCAGGACCCCTGGATCACGACCTGAGCTGAAGGAAGACGCTTAACTGACTGAGTCACCCAGGCGCCCCTGCTCTGAACATTCTTGTACAAAAGTTTTTGTGGGCTTATCTTTTCCTTTCTCTGAAATAAGTAAGAGGAGAATTGCAGAGTCAGAAGGTAGATGCTAACTTTCAAGAAACTGCCAAGCAGTTCTGCAAAGTGGTTATACCATTTTACACTCTCATTAGCAATATATAAGTTTTGATTGCTCCACATCCATCTCAACTTTTAGGGTTTTCAGTCTTTCATTTTACCTATTCTTTCATTTTACCTATTCTCAGGGGCTATGAAGGAACAATCTCACTGTCAGGGATGTAGCTCTTAACCACAGGGCTCTGTGTCCTTATATATGACGCTCAGAAACATTCTGATTTTAGTGAACATATTGTAAACTATAATAAATTCATGGAGATGGAAGTCAAGTTACAAGGCGTGGTAGAATTTCAGCAGAATATTGAAAGTATTTAAATAGTCTCTACAGAAGAACAGAAACAAAATGGTACTTACAGAGGATAAGTGACCAAAGTTCAAATGAACTTCTCCCCTTCAGACTAAAATGGAAATTTCTTTCAGATTTTGATTCAATTCCCAAGAGGATGGCTTAACTGAATAAGCCCAGATCACTTTAATCTGACCCCAAAAGCCAGTTTTATTTTCTTTTTTTAGGTGTTTGTCCTCAGGGTTCCTGTCAAAAATCCTGTGAGATTGGCAAGAGAAAAAGCTGGAAGAGACAGGTACTACAGGTGAAGACAATATGTCTACTAGCTAAATCCTCCAGGGCCCAATTACCAGCTGCAAAATTGAAGAAGTCAGATTCATTTCCGACTTCAGACTTTCCATTTTCAATTTATTTTGCTGTCATATCACAAATATTAGAAAAACAAATGTTTTATCTACAACTTAAGTGAAAAATTTTACTGAAGATAGTGCAGTGTAAAATTATTAATTCACCTTATTATTAACTATAGATAATTGTAATTCATTGCTTGTCTTACCATTTATTACTAAAAATCAGCGGCCAACACTGCTTTTAAAAATAGTGTAAGAATATCTGAACCCGAAGTTACTTTCTAAGAAAGGGAAAAAAAAGAAAAGTCTACCTAGATAAACTTTTTAGAAGTTTTTCTTGCATTTAAAAATGATTCTTATTACAATTTGGTAAGAAAACTAATTTTTTTTCCCTCCCAGAGCAGAATCACTCAGAAACGTTTTTTGGTAGTTTATGAATGGACAATTCTATCACTGTTTGAAGAGATGAAGTGAGTCTGCTGTTCTATTTATCTTCTAAACCAAGACACTGTTGACTTTGATGCTGTAAAAAGAGACAAAGAAATCAAATAGACTGAGTCATTTTTCCCAAATGGGAATATGGAAGAATCTCAAGGGAAACAGATTGCTTTACACAAGTCAGAAGAGGGAAAAAAAATGTAGTGTTTAATGTGGTATCTATCACTGAATTTTAGTGAATTAAACAACTTTGAATATAACACAGAAGGGACTGAATTCCAAACACAAATCAAAATGACAGATTATAAACTGACAGGAATGATTATATTTACGTTGTGATAGTATGTACACCTTAAATGATGAAATAGTAAAATGCTAACATTATGCATGAGACTTGACACTTTTACTGAATATTTCAAAACAATTTGGTATATTACTAAACTCCATACCATTTATTTAAAGAAGAGTCCATCAAACAACCTATAGAGCTTATCATTTGTTAATGCTGTTAAAGATACAATCTTATGTCAGCAAGATGTGAGGATTATGTTTGCAAACATCTTGCCATCATCACTTCAGTCTTGTTTAAGTAGCACTCATCATGGAGGCTGATGCCTTTGTACTTCCCTCCAACCACAAATACTGACTTAAAACTCATTAGCCTAGTAAAAGAACAGTTTTCCCACATAGAAAAAAAGAATCTATTAAACAACCATGTGCATTAAAGACCAATTAATTTTAAATGTCTTTGAATACAGGTTCTTTAAAATTAATCTACAAAGAGTTTACCACACCTACAATTATCAGAAAATAATTGGAAAAGCGTCACATTAATATTTTTGATTGAGACAATTTACCTGAAAGCAATAAAATCATAGGCTCCTAGAACTGTTAGCAGCATTTAAATATCAAGTCAGTGATATTTACAAAAGTAAAGTAATAAAAAGATACGCTTGTATGTGCAATTGTTGTCTTATTATATGGTAGGAACCTTACAAATTTATTCAATAACACACAGATTCTGTAACCTAAAATAGCTATTTATTCTCATAAGAGTTGATCCTTATGAGGCCACACAATCCCATTCCACATGTTAGAAAAAGTCCTTTTATAAAAAGGCAAATTATAAAAAGGCTTTACAAAAAGCTTTGAATAACTTTCCTGGGATAAAATATTGATACACTTTTGTAATTCCATTCAAAATTTCTTAGTGTTAAAAAATTGAAATAACTCTTTATGTTTTTATGTCTGTCATGAAAACTTTTACTTAAAGTCACATATTTTTAGATGCTCAGTTTTCATAGGGCTCTTTGCTATTGAAAGCAGGTTGGATTTAGAAAAGGAGATTATAATTATAGTGAGTTGGTATTTTCAACCAGATATTTCATGTTTTGTGTCTAAGCAACCTGAATCATCTAGTATTAAATGACTCAATTTATCCAATATCTTTTGAGATGAAAAAATCAGATTTTATGATTCCTCAAAACTTAATTCAGAGAATTATGACTACTATGAGCTCCCAAAGTTAAATAAAAACAAGACAAAATGTAATTTTAGTTAAATTCAATGTTATATAGGGATATATCATTTTACAAAACAACAGTTTAAAACTCAAAGCAAAACAAAACCAAATATTGTCTCATAAAATTGCATATACTTATAAGTGAATAGGAGACACATATTTGTTTTTTTTTAATGAACTTAACCTTATCAATATGATTATAGACAAACCACAATGTAAGATACAAATTTAGTCATGTTGTTTGTCTATCATTAATTATTTACAGAAAAAAATTATCGGCATTTTCCTATTCATTTGAAAAGCTGCTGATAATATTGTCATAAAATGATCACAGTTTTCCAAAGGATTTGGTGTGAGCTTTGGTTTTAGGATTGTCTTAGGGAAGAAACCAAAGAGAAAATGAACTGCAAAGTTTTCAACCTGTGCTAGACATATTAATATGTGTAAGGTTTTAAAAATTAGGCAGTAAAACTCTATGAGATTAGCATAGTATGTGCATCCCATCCTTGACAAAAATAAAACAAGAGAAAGGAAAGTGAAAAAGAGACCTCACATAAAAAGCAATCAAAACAAACAAAAATGTAACAGGTTAATCTAAAAAAGGCAGAAAATATAAATGAAAAAGGAAAGTCTAATGCAAGTACTTGAGAAACAAACTATTCAAAATAAGGAAGTTCACAGTGGAGTCAGTAAATTTAGACTTGGTATTGATGGAAAAACAGAACAATGTTTTTCTTCTAGAAACCAAAGAAAATTACAAAATGTTAATAAATGACTCTCAGAGATAATTTGTCAGGAGGATAGCAAAGATTTAATATGAACCTTCCAACACATGTATAATTGATATTCTGAACAAATTATTAACTGTAAGTAGAAGTAATAAGGAAGATATAATGAATATAATTTTCCTGAACTAAAGACCTTTGCGGACATTCTAATAATATCATTGACTATAGGGTAAAATCAATGAAAGTTAGATTAACCCTAGAAACATAAGAGCAAATTTTCCAAAACCTTAAAATAAAAGGTATGAAATCCTGAGCAATAATATAAGCTACCTACAACGAAACAGAACATACGGTCATTGACTACAATAATCAAATAAAAGGGATATTGGTACTTATTGACTTTTAAGGGAAAAAGATTGTAACACCTTTTGGGAGATTTAAGATAATGGTCAGTAAGCTAAATCTTTCTTTCACATTTGTATTAGGAAACAATGGGAAGACTGATAACTTATTCAGGTATCAGAATATTCACTATATTACTGAAACAACTTTGGGTTGGGGGACATTACTGTTGTATGCAGAAACGCTGGGTTTTTGAAAGTGAACCTAAGAATTTTATTTACTGACCAAGCCACAAGAAAGCTTAAAGGATTGCTGGCTTTCCCCAGTGAATGTCTGACCCTGTACATTTAAACAGGAAGGAGCAGACCCGAATGCACACTCCATTGATAGCAGGCTGCCTCCAGAGTAAAGAGGAAAGGAAGGTGGTTGATCTAAGCAAACTTTTTTGCACCCGAACATGGATCAGCTACATCACTCCACAAGCCATCAGTGAATAAGTGGAAATCGGATGAGTATTACATTGACGGGTGTATCTCCATACATAAACATAAAGGAATAAGAAATACACACACACACACAAAACATTGCTCACCTCTCCCCCAACACTCACCTTTTATACCTAGCCCAGGTGTCTCCATTTGTGAGGGCAGAACAGAAAACATCCATAGTCATTAATTTACAGAGAGTGCTAGCCCTGTGGTTAAGAGCTTGGTTTGAGCAGCTTAAAACTTAGCTTTGAATCCCAGCTCTCCCATCTGTGATCTTTGTGACTGGCAATTGACATGAATCTGAACTTTTCCATAATAGGATATACATCATAGGTTTAATGTGCTGAATAATTGAGACTGTACATCTGAAGATGTTTAGAGGCATCAGGGTCACAGCAACAAACTAAAGTTAATTATTACCAACTTATTAATAACAGCTTCTGGGGCGCCTGGGTGGCACAGCGGTTAAGCGTCTGCCTTCGGCTCAGGGCGTGATCCCGGCGTTATGGGATCGAGCCCCACATCAGGCTCTTCCGCTATGAGCCTGCTTCTTCCTCTCCCACTCCCCCTCCTTCTGTTCCCTCTCTCACTGGCTGTCTCTATCTCTGTCGAATAAATAAATAAAATCTTTAAAAAAAAAATAACAGCTCAAAAACCCTTCAAAAGTAAATACTAAAAGAGAGAGTTTTNAAAAACCCCTCAAAAGTAAATACTAAAAGAGAGAGTTTTTTTCAACTTAAAAAATAAAAAAAAAAAAATAGATAAAAAGAGCTCACTAAAGGCCGACACAGTTTCCAATAGGGGCTGAAAAAATAAAACTGTTAAAAGTAAGGTGGTTTTTAAACTACAAATCTTACAAGGATTTATAAATACAATCAATAACAGCTCAAAAACCCTTCAAAAGTAAATACTAAAAGAGAGAGTTTTTTTCAACTTAAAAAATAAAAAAAAAAAAATAGATAAAAAGAGCTCACTAAAGGCCGACACAGTTTCCAATAGGGGCTGAAAAAATAAAACTGTTAAAAGTAAGGTGGTTTTTAAACTACAAATCTTACAAGGATTTATAAAAACAATCAAAATACTGACAAAAAATGTGAAAAATGCTCTTAAAGAGTAAATATAAAATAAAGGCTTAGGGCGTAGTCAAAATTAGTAAAGTCTAAGTTTAAAAGTCTTTCCAAAGTTGTACTGTACTTTGACATTTTCAACAGCATAAAATAGCAATCATAGAACACCAAAAGACAGAAATTGGTCAAGATATGTATTCTCCCCCCACTCCTAATTAATCATGAGGCTAAATTTTATTCAGGGTTTCCCAAATAGCTTTAAACCTTAGCTTAAAGTTGGGTTTCTGCAACCATAACAGCTGTTGGGCCACGGAAGACCTCATTCTGCAGGAGAAATGGACAAAAACGCACAGCCGACCAAGCAACCAAAACCCAAAACCCTTTTCTTGTGATTTATAGCTCTAGTTGTATAAGAACACAGGGTCAGAAAAGAAGGGGTGGATGCCATTTACTATTTTTTTTGTGTGTGAAGAGCAAAATGCAAAGCCCATAGAAACATTCAAAGAAAACACTTTCCTTACTTGAAACATTATGATTTAAGCTTTACTCTGAAATGTTGTAAAAATTGTATCACCTAGCAAGCTAGCTAGCAAGCAAGCATTAGTCTCAAACTAAAGGTAGCTTATAAAAAACCAAATGTTTAAAAAAGTACTTAGTCGCAGCACATTTGTGTGCCAGTTGCCAAAATGTTATTCCTCAAGCACCAGCCAGAGTGCCTAGCCATGCTTCACACCCCCCTGGACCCAGCCCAATGCAACATATCTTGAAAGCCAGAAAGGTGCAGGCCCAGCGGTTGGCCATAGATACCAGCTTCAAAGAGAGTAACTGCTTCAGCACAGCTCCAGAGCCCACTGAAGACCCTGCCTTAATTCACTGGACCTATGCAAGATCAGCAAGTACCTATCTCAATTTCAGACTCATTTCCAAGATCTCACTCTTAGGACCTCTGTTTGGAATTGGAGCCCCCTTCTTCTAGTATTAGGTTTTCAAAACTGACAGAGATAGTAAAGAAAAACTTATCCGGGAAAGAAAATTAGATTGAACATTTAACATTTCATAGTAAGTCTAGCAATGATGACTTTATGTATTCTTGTTTAAATGAATCTATTAATCATTAAAAAATTTTTAAAAAAATTAAAAAGTACTTGGTCATTGCCTTAATTTTCCTTCTTTACTAAATATAGATAAAATTTTCTTGGAGTAAGCTCAGAGACTTTAGTGTTTCTCAGTAATGGACATTAAGTGTCTTTCTTATTTGTTTCACATGCGATGAAAACAAACGTTTCCCGGCAATGGCCTTTATTGTGAGGTTGATACTAATCAAAGTCCCTTAGCAATTACCAACAATCTTACCCTTAGACACACAGAGGTCAAAGGTGGTACATAATAATTCTTTATTTTTTCCCTAGAATCACTTTTCCAAGTACAAGGGGTCTACCTTGTACAAGTCCTGGGAGACTCCCTTCCCTGACTTCCTCTCTTTCCCTCTCTTGAGCATGTTACTTCACTTTTAACTGAATGCCTTTCCTGCTGGTCTGCACTGATTCTACACTCAGTTTCTTTCCAAAGGGCCATGTACTCCGTTCCTTCTTTATTTTTCCTCCCCCATCCTTGGAGCATGGGATTTGGGGAGCAGACAAGCAGGGAAAGTATTTTAGTTTCTATGCATGGCCAATTCCAATCCAGAATTATAGAAAGGCCTCCGAATAACACATGAGTACCTTTAATTCTAGGATTGAAAACAACTCTCAGAGGCCAAAAATAATTTTAGATGTTAAAAAGGGACAAAAACTAGGGATGTCTTATGACACCTCAATGATGATGTCACCTCAAAACATTTTATATTTTAAAAAATATACGATTATGAGCCCCAAATCATTAATTAAAAAATATAAAAATTTAAAAATTGATTATAAATGTAGAGATGGCATGAGAAAATATCTATCTTACTGGAACAACATAAGGAGGCTCCTTCATAATTTGATAAAACAAGTAGAAAAATTAATGAAAAAAGATAAAAGAGGCATACTTAATGGAATTAAAATATCTTTATAGAATGCAAAATATTTCATCTAACACAGCATAAAAATATTTAAATACTATTTCACCTGTAATTATCTGTTTATTTTAATATGTAGCCAAACTATGGAGAGCTAGGGCTTTGTTCATTTCAACTTTCTTTTATATGTTTAGTTTTTAATGGGGGTCGATTATAACTTAATAAATTATAGAATAGATTGTACAACTATGATAGCCAGTTCAGAGGTAAGGTAGGAATAATGGAAGGTGGACAAGAAGGAGGAAAGAAAAAAGAAAGGTTAAAAAATAATTTAAATGTGAACCATATTTTTTGCATTGTATTGGATGATTTCAGAACACCATCTAAGTATTATTTAAAAACAGTGATTAAAACATCACAAAGGCATGTATATTCAAATGAATCCATGATAGCCAACCATGTACCCAACCTTTCCTGCACCTTCACATGTGCAACTGTCTTTCCTACTTTTTGACAACAATCCATGCATTACTGGAAAGGTTTAGTTCAGGAGTCTTTGTTATGCAGTCTGTGTGGCTTGGCCAGTTATATTCTGTCCTGTAGGTAGTCTCAGGAAGTGCCATGAAAAACTGACGGGTGGGGGCGCCTGGGTGGCACAGCGGTTAAGCGTCTGCCTTCGGCTCAGGGCGTGATCCCCGGTGTTATGGGATCGAGCCCCACATCAGGCTCCTCTGCTATGAGCCTGCTTCTTCCTCTCCCACTCCCCCTGCTTGTGTTCCCTCTCTTGCTGGCTGTCTCTCTGTCACATAAATAAATAAAATCTTTAAAAAAAAAACTGACGGGTGATTTTGAAGTATTTCTTCTCTCACATCTGCTCCTGGGAGCTGCTCTACTTCAAGCTCTATTTTTATGTCATCAAATTGACAGCACCAATCTGCCAAACGATGGATTCACAAACATTTACCTGTCAGCATCCTTAGCAAAAGATCAAAACAAATCTCACATGTTACAATTAAATGTGCTCAGTTTTTCATAACACGATTTGGTACATCCTTTATCATGAGTGGTCAGTGAGATACCTATATAAATAAGCATATCCAAATTGCTTATGCACATATTTATAGAAGTATTCCTAAGGGCATTAAATCCACATTTAAATATCTAACCACCTGTCTAGCCTTTGTACCCCTCTTTTGTGTCTCTCCTAATGCATGAGAACTGATAATTACTAAGTATTTAAAAGGTATATATAAACCATTTTTGCTGACTGGGGAAGTAAGCGGATATCTCTACTAAGGTATAAAAATGAAAGAAAACAAAAAGTTCTCAAATTGTTTACAGCACACTTGTTTTCAGAAAGAAATTATTTAAAGTTGACTATATTCTTAAAATTTTAAGTCCAATTACTTTTCTGAACACTTTACTTTTCCTTTGCCTCATATTTTCCCCAATATTTGTTAGTCCTGTCTGATGTCAAGGTAATCATTCCCAATTTACAAAAGGGAAACCTAAGAGAAAATGCGGTTAGGTCAGCTGTTCTCAGAATCTAAACCCAAGTAAAAATCCATGAAAAAATTTTCATAAGTGCAAAACAAAATATTTTTAAAAGTAATTATTTGGTGAACAAGCAACTTTATTCCATCTCTTGATGTGTCTTTTAACTCTGTGATTATCCTCTTTTTGCTTTTTCACTGTTAGTATATCCTTTCTCTTGCACAGTAAAGATAATACAGAGCAGGTTTTATTTTAATATTTTAATGAACATACTTGAATGAATAATTTGCTATTCCTGCAATGGTGTCCTTTGCCATCCTTTCTTATTTTATTCCATCTATTGTTTCCCTCTTATCTATAATTTTTTCCCCCCAGCTGTCTTTCATATCCAACAGCATGGGACTAATTGGCTAGATGACAAATAGCACATAATTGGTGAAGTTCATTAAAAAACTCGGTCCTTTTTATTCTAGTCCAGTGTATTTTTGCATGACAAAGGATTTTTCTACCTTTTAAAAAACCAATCTGAGTTTTTATATACATGTATGGTCAATACAGGAAAAAATAATCTAAGTGGTATGAGTATAAATATTTTCATTATGTTGTGTGTCAATGCATATTTTTATCATATACAATGGAGATTTGTAATACCCATGGAAGTAATTGAACATCTTTAAGAATTTTAAAGTCTAATCAATTTATATGTTGACAATAGAGTCATCAAAATAATGGATCTCTATCTAACATTCTGAAATATTTCTTTTGAATTTTTGGGCAAATAAATTGTATCCTTTGACAACTTCCTGAAATACCATTGAGCTGGGTGATTCTCCGAATTATGCTCCATTATCTAAAAATAAGCCTGAAATTAGATTCTAAGTCCAAAATAGCTGGTGGAATAACTTAAGGGTGTTTTTAAGAGTGTAATACTTGGGGTGAGCAAAGCACAATGTATGGAGAAATTGAATTATTATGTTCTATACCTGAAACTAAAGTAACATTGTGTGTCAACTTTTCAAATTTTAAAAATTTAAAACGATCATGACACTTCAATATATCTAGAATAAATTTACTGTTGTAGTGTCCTAAGCCTTGTCTCTTGTTTATCTAGGGGAAAAAATTAAATAAATAAATAAATAAATAAATAAATAAATAAATAAATAAATAAAACAAAACAAAAAAAACCTTAACATGACTTGGTCAAGACAATCATATTATGTGCTTACTGTCCAATATCTTGTGTGTATAATGCTATTATGTCCCTAACAATGAAGAATTTCCCTCTTGTACAACATGAACACTTGTTAAATGGGACATTCCCAGTTTACATTATTTTTTACCTGAGGTCCCATCCAGCTTAGAACTGTCTTGGATTTTTCAATATGAATTATGCTTTCATCAAGTTTATGAATTCTTTGAAGATTTTCTCTATTTTTTCTAAAAGTTATACAGTTTTAAGTATTACAGTTAATTTATAATTCTGTTAAAACTACTGTGTATAATTATTATTTTATGTATTACATGTATAATGTGCATATTATACACACATATATTACACACATACAACATACTAAAAAATAATACATATACAAATATGTATTGTATAGACATATATACTAGATATATAAAGTTGAATATAGTCTTGACATTTTAAGCCCTGTGTAATTTTCTAGATGATTTCCTTTGCTTTATATTTACCCCATATTATATATATATATACTATATGTCATAATATGTAATATATAGGATATATTATTATATCATATATCATATATGCCTATTGTAATGCCTAGAACTTCCAGTTTATGTTGAATAAAAGTCAGAAAACTAGACGTCCTTGCTTCATTTCCAATCCTAGGAGTAAAGCATTTTACTCTTTCACCATTAGGTTTGATGCTTTCTGTATATTTTTTGTACATGTAGTTGTAGTCCTTTTTTATTGATAATTTGGCAAAAATGATTTTGTTCTTATCATGGATGGGTATTGTGTTTTACTACATCAATTGATATAACCATATGATTTTTCTTCTTCAGACAGTTGATATGATAATTTATATTGATGGATTTTTTTTTAATGCTGAACCAGTTTTATATACCTGAAAAAAATCACGCAGGGTCATAGTGTGTAATTATTTTACACACTTTTGAGTTGAATTTGCTAACATTTTGTTGAGGATTTTTCATCTTGGTTCATAGCCTGTAGTTTTCTTTTATCTATAGTTTCTTTTTCTGGTTCTGCTATCAGGGTAATACTGGTCTCAAAAAGTGAGCTGGAAAGTGTTCCCTTTTTTTGTATATTCTGGAGGACATTGAGTAAAATCAGTGTTAATTTGTCTTTAAATATTTGGTAGGATTTCTCTGGTAAAACTATCTGGGGCTGGGGATTAATGTTTAGACATTTTAATTAAAAATTCAACTTATTTAATGGTTAATGAGACTGCTTAGATCATCCTCCATCATGGTTAAATTTTGGTAATTTGTGTTTTTTAACAAGCTGAACCATGTAATCAGTATTTTCAAATTTATAAGGTGAATTATTTTTAGGATTACCTTAATATCCTTTTAATGTTACAGGTTTGGAGTGATATTCCCTTTTCATTACCGACATTGCTGATTTGTGTCTTCTCCCTCTTTATTTTTGTCAATCTTGATAGAGATGTATTAATCTTAATGATTTTTTCAAGTGACCAGCTTTTTGTAAATGCTCTTTCAACACTTTACTTAAAATATCTTCAGCTAAATATCCAAATCCATCCCAAGTTCTACCTTCCACAAACCACAGGAACACAGTTCAGTCAAATTCTTTGGCACCTTAGAGCAGAGGTGGCCTTTCTTCCACTCCACAATAACGTGTTCTCAGTTCCATCCGAGATCTCACCAGAGTCATCCTTAATATCCTTATTTCTAGCATACACCTTAAAGCTCTTCTAGCCTCTAGCCATTATCCAGTTTTAAAGCTGCCTCCACCTTTTAAGCATTTTGTCACAACAGCATGCCACTTCTCAGTGCCAATATCTGAATTAGTGAGCTTGGGCTGCCGTAACAAAATATCACCGATTTATTTTCTCACAGTTTTGTAGGTTAGAACTCTGAAATCAAGTTGTCAGAATGTTTGGCTTCTTTTGAGAGCTCTTATCCTGGCTTGCAGATGGCCACCTTCTTGCAGTGTCCTCCCACAGTGGAGAGAGGTAGAGAGCAAGCTCTGTGGGGCCTATTCTTGAAAGCCCTGGTCTCATGACCTCATCTAAACCGAATTATCTCCCAAAGGCCTCATCTTCAAATAGTATCACACTGGAGTTTAAGGTTTCAACATGTGAATTTTGGAGACACATTTCAGTCCGCTACTTGAGAAGACAGTTTGGCAGTTTCTTATAAAACTAAACATATTCTTACCATGGAATTCAGCAATTATGTTCCTTGGTATTAACCAAAATGAACTGAAAAATGCTGTCCACACAAAAACCTGCACACAGATGTTTACAGCAGCTATATGCATAACTGCCAAAATTTCAAAGCGAAAAAGATGTCTTTCAGTAGTTAAATGGATAAATAAATTGTGGTATATCCAGATAATGGAATATTATTCAACACTAAGAAGAAAGGAGCTATTAAGCCACGGAAAGACATGGGTGAAACTGAAGTGTATCTTTCTTAGTGAAAAAAACACTATTAAATGGCCACATACTGTATGATTCCAACTATATGGCATTCTGAAAAAGGCAAAACTATGGAGACAGTAAAAGGGCAGCAGTTGCCAAGGGTTAGGAGCAGGAAGGGATGTGTAGGCAGAACACAGGAGGGTTTTCAGGCAGTGAAACTATTCTATGTAATACAATAATAGTGAATACATCATTGTACATTTGTCAAAATCCATAGAATGTACAGCACCAACAGAGAACCATAGTGTAAACTATGAACTTTGAGTGACAGTAATGGTTCATATAGGTTCATTGATTTTAACAAATCGACCACTCTGGTGTGTCATGTTGATAGAAGGAGAAGTTGTGGGGGACAGGAGTTACAGGGAAACTCTCTGTATTTTTCTGCTCCATTTTGCTGTGAACCTAAAACTGCTCCAAAAAATAAAGTGCATTTTTTAAAAAGTTGACAGTATCATCTAGGAAATGGGTATTTACTGTATTTCAACTTCCTGTATGTTTGAACATTTTCATAATAAAACTTTAAAAATCTGCCCCAACTTTTCCCTTGCCTGTTCTTCATACAATTCATCTTCCTTTCTCCCTTCCTCTCCACAAACATATACTCCAACACACATCAACCACTTTGTCTTGTATCAGGGATTTTCCACAGTTCTTGTCTTCAATTTTCAGATATTCACCCTCACATTCATTCCCGCATTGTGTTTAGGCTTTGTTTTCAAGAAAGAGGAAGAAAGAAGCTCAAGTTTAGTTTCTTATGTTTTCAGGAAATAAAAGTTTCTTTATTTGGTTTAGTGTTACTACTACTATAGTGAATTGTTTATTGTCCACTTGACACCCTCAACCATCAGATTCCTCTTGCTTGTTTGAAATTGTTGCCCAGATCCAGTCTGTTACATTACTCTTATTTCTTCTATTATTTCAAATATTCACCAAAAGTGATTCTCCATGAACTAGAGAGATAAAATTCCTTTGGACTTATAGATTTTAACCATTCTTGTTTATAACTGTATTTCCACTTTGAACATCATTTTTAGTTTATGGGAGCTTATGAAATCAAACATATAATTTGTTAGTATCATGATCTGCAGAGTATGCTCCTCAATTTTTCTTTAGTGAATCCATTTTTCGTTCTCAAAGTTTTATTAATAATGTATACATGCATTGTGGTCTTGTGTGAAAATCTAAAGATCCTGTGGCTAAATTCAGCGCTGTTATGAAATGTTGTAAATCATCCTATATCTTCCTAATAATAAAATGCTTCTTCTGGATTTTCCAAGGACTTTATTTTATCACTAACATATGTAAAGTGATGATAATAACAGCATGTAGTTCATTGGGTATTGGGGACATTTAAAATAATATTAGATATAAAGCATATAAAACTCTGTGTGCAATGACTAAAAAATTAGTTTTTCAAATTTGTTTTTCTTTAACCCTAATAGATATACTTTACTGAACATAGAGAAAAATGCAGTTGTTACATAGATACAGATCTCCGTGCATCTATCTCCATGTATCTCCATTTTGAATACAAGATAAATTATCTGAATAAGACTTTGAACCTATTCTCTTTTAAATACTGCATAGCATTTTCTAGAATCCACTTTCAAAATAATACTTAAAATTGTAGTTTCATGATAAAAATTATATAATCTTTCAGGGGCGCCTGGGTGGCACAGCGGTTAAGCGTCTGCCTTCACGCTCAGGGCGTGATCCCAGCGTTCTGGTATTAAGCCCCACATCAGGCTCCTCTGCTGTGAGCCTGCTTCTTCCTCTCCCACTACCCCTGCTTGTGTTCCCTCTCTCGCTGGCTGTCTCTATCTCTAGCGAATAAATAAATAAAATCTTTAAAAAAAATTATATAATCTTTCAGGTTAAAAACAGGGTTCTCAGTTAAAGCTCTAACTTGGGTTATAGGTATGGGAAATGTTTGGCTAAGCCTGACAAGCATGTTTTAAGGGTCTCTTTCCAAAGCAATATTGATATTTTATTTTCATCATTAACAATGAAAGTTCACCTAGTTTTCCAAGAATGGATTAATAAAGAACATCAAACTGCTGAAAGATTTAATCCTACTAAAATGTATTACATTGGTTAAAAAATATATGTTTGTTCTTTTAAATAAGAATCAAACAGGTATTAGTGGAAGGTATAATAAACAAGGAAGGTCAAATATGATCTCTGCCAACTCTGCTAAAATCCCTCAAACAAACGACACATTGATTTCACAGAGGAATGACTGTCCAGTGGGTAAACATGATATTTACGTCTACTGCATCAGAGTTACAAACTAGAAATAAGATTTTAAAAATAATATTTTAAAGTTGCACATTTCATGTTCTCTAAATATTCAGATATTTTTTTCTGTGGTGTTTTCTTATGGCCAGATAATCTCCAATCTGGTGCCCTTCCAGTATTCTCATGCCCCCACACTGTTAAAGGCCATTGCACATGACTGGAAGCAAGAGACCAGATCACTGGCCAAACAGATGGTGAAGAACAGTTAATTGACCCACTTGAGAAGATGCTCAGTAACTCAGACTATGGATTTGTCAAGGGAAATGAATAATAAATTACATCTGTTTTAATAAATTCAAAAATGAAATGCTTTCTCATTTATTTCAAACAATATAATAAGTATTTAAGGTACTAAGCAGTTTTAATGTAGTAATCTCTTAATTCTGATGACAATTTTATGACTTAGCAATCCTAGTATTCTCATCTTATAGATGAGGAACCTGAGGCACTGGATAATTAAGAAATTCACCCAGAATCACTTAAAATATAATGAAGTGAGCCAAGACTCAAAAGCAGGTAAATTTTCTGCAAAGTCCTTAAATAACTATGCTACATTTCTGCATGGAATCCTAGAATACTTCAAACTACATTTATAATTATAAAAGTAAAATAATGTAATCAAATAATATAATAACACAATTTGGAAAACCTAAAAAGGTTTAAAAAAAGGGCAATCAGCTGTTATCCTTCCATTCAAAGGAAAAGTATTTTTTTTAATTTTCATTTATTTATTTGAGAGAGAGAGAGAGAATGTGCGTGAATGGGGAGAGGAGCAGGGGTCAGGGAGACGGAGAGGGAAAGAATCTTAATCAAACTCCATGCTGATTGTGGAGCTCGACCTGGGTTTTGATCTCATGACCCTGAGATCATGACTTGAGCTGAAACCAAGAGTCAACCCTGAGATCATGGCTTGAGCTGAAACCAAGAGTCAGATGCCCAACCAACTGAGCCACTCAGGTACCCCTAAAGGAAAAGTATTTTAAATTGTGGGCAGACTTAACAGGGTTGTAATCATTTCTATACATTTTACATTTTAATCCATTTTTCTTTTATTAAATAAATATGGGTGTCTTTTAATATTATACTGCAAGCATTAGTTCCAATTAGTAAAGAACTTGGTAGTAGTAACTCTTGTTTTTATAATAGGAAAAAAAGAAGACTAACATAAATATCAATGACTTCTCTTGAACCCATCAGAGAATTAAAGTCATACGGCAAACTGCTGCTCTGAAATCTGGAGACACAGGGGAACACAGAGAATCACAGTTGACATCAACTTACCTGGCACAGAATTTGCTTGAACCATAACCATTAAGATTACTTAAGGGACAGTTCTGACAAATGGCCAGAGGCCAAGTGGGGAGTAGGATGAGTGTAAGAAACTTCTGAGGGTCACAACTGTTGTGTTCCCTAACACTTTTGAGGTTCTAGCAACTCCAGTAGGTTCCCATGGTGAAGAGCCAAGGAAAATCACCTGTATTTCTTGCAGCACCAAGGGAAAAGATACCATCCTGAAATAAGCTCAAAGCAATACCTATAACAAAAGCTTACTCTCCAGGAGAAAAGACTTAACCAGATCATTACTGTATCTGGGAACAATTACCTACTCCATCCACCTGGCCTTTCTGTCTCACCTCACAGGGAAAGAAATCTAAGAAACATTTGTGAAGGTCATAGACAAGGGACACAAGACCACTAAAAGACTGAAATTTAATCATAAGATTATAGACCACCCTCCCCTGCTCTCCTCACTCCCTACATAACCACCACATTAACAGGCTCCAGTATAGTAAGTGTGGATTACAGCAGACAGAGCTAGAAAGCTCAGACTTCATTTAAGAAGATCTTAGGAAAATGGACAAGGAGACAAAAATAAAGGTGCTAGAGGAATTTGAAATGCCTGTCACCTACAGGTACAGCAAAAATTAAACACAATCTGACTTAAACCAGATTAGCATAAAACCTCACAGTAAAGGCCTGTTTGCATCAATTCCTGTTATCTCATACAATATTCCAGTCTTCAACAAACAATTACAAGATGTTTTAATAGATAAGATAAAACAGTCTGGAGACAAAGTAAGCATCAAAACCTAACTCAGATATAATAGAGAAATTGGAATTAGCAGAGAATTTTTTTAAAATGTATGATTATTAATATGTTACAGGTAAAAGCAGACAACATGCAAATACAAATGGGTACTGTAATTTGAGTCGTGGAAACTCTAAAAGGAAATACTAGAAATCAAAAACACTGATAGAAATGGAGAATATTTTTGATTCACCAGAAAAATGGTCATAGTAAAGAATGAGTCAGTCAGTGAGCTTGAGGTAATCAATAGAAATTTCCTAAACCGAAATGCAAAAAGAACTTTTAAAAAAAGTAAAATAGGGGTGCCTGGGTGGCACAGCGGTTAAGCGTCTGCCTTCGGCTCAGGGCGTGATCCCTGCGTTATGGGATCGAGCCCCACATCAGGGCTCCTCCGTTGTGAACCTGCTTCTTCCTCTCCCACTCCCCCTGCTTGTGTTCCCTCTTTCGCTGGCTGTCTCTATCTCTGTCAAATAAATAAATAAAATCTTAAAAAAAAAAAGTTAAATAAATAAATAAATCCAAACAGAATATTCAAGAACTGTGTGATGATTTTAAAAGGTGTAACATTGAATGTAATTGGAATACCTGGTTAAATAAATAAATAAATCCAAACAGAATATTCAAGAACTGTGTGATGATTTTAAAAGGTGTAACATTGAATGTAATTGGAATACCTGAAGGAGAAGAAAGACAATAGAGCAGACAAAATAGTCAAGCTAATATTGGTTCAGAACTTGCTTAATTTAAATATGGACACCAAGCTACAAATCCAGAAATCTCAGAAAACACAAAACAGGATAGAATCTATACCCAGGTAACCATATATTCAAACTGCAGAAAACCAAAGTCAAATGGAGAAAATCTTGAAGGCAAATGGGGGTTTGGAGTGGGTGGGGGAGATATTACTATATTGCAAGTAGTCTCTCATGTCTATAATTGTCTTTCTAAAATATGGTTTTGTTAACCAGAGAGGTAAAGGACCTATACTCTAGAAACTACAGAACACTGATGAAAGACATTGAAGAAGACATAAAAGGATGGAAAAACATTCCAAAACTTTATATACTCTTAACATAGTGGTTACCAACATGATTCCTAATAGGAATTGATGCTTAATAAGTGATAGTCTTTGTTCTAAGACTTTACCTGTATTAACTCATTTAATTTTCATATGGCTATGCAGTAGGTACTATTAATACTGTCATTTGTGGATGAAGTAATAGTCACAACATATGATAAATAACTTGTTCTGCACAACGAGGAACCATCAGAGCTGATATTTGAACCTGATCATTATTGGTACATAATGCATATTACTTTTCCAAAGATCTTACGTATGTATTTGAGAAAGACAGAGCAAGCAGGGGGACAGAGAGGGACAAGCAGATTCTGCATTGAGCGTGGAGTCCAACGTGGGGCTCAAGCTCATGACCCCGAGATCATGACCTGAACTGAAATCAAGAGTTGGACACTTAACAGTCTGAGGTGGCTCCAGAATGAATATTGTTAACACTAGTGTGTAACTACTTTCCTGAGATTAAATATATCGTTTTATGTAGTCATTTCATGCTTTTAAGCCTTTCTTGAATCTTCACAGAATAAAGGACTAAAAACTTAAAACTACTTGCATATGGTATGAATGAATAAATATGTCAATTGTTATTCTTAGTATGTCTTTTTATTTTGACCTATTTATGGCATTTTATGGCAAATTTTTTTTTTATTTTTGATAGAGAAATCTACCTCTCATTTCCTAGATTTTCTGCCTTTAATGTATTATGTTTTGAAAAGGTGATCCATCTCCTCTATTAAATAAATACTGGCCTGTATTTTCTAATTCTTTCAAATTAGTTTTAATTTCTTATTTCTTATTCAGTGTGTGTTTTTGTGTATATGTGTGTAATATTTAACAATTTTCGTTTTTTGCCCTTTTTTCATCCCCTCCACCTAAAAAAACAGTCGCTGTCCAATTGGGCTAATGGATTTATTTATTCCCACAAAAGAATATGTGATTTAAATTTTCATTGTTTTCACATAATAAAGTTTTCTGTATGCTTAGGTCTCTAGCCTGCTTTTTTCCCTCTTTCCCTGCAAGTATACTATTTCCTTCATTATTAAAATTTTATATTATCTAATTATGTGCTTCCTTTCTTTCTTCCAATTATAATCATCTTCAAAAATGGATTTTCTTACTTTGCATGAAGTAAGTCTAGTCAGTGGTTCCCAGAAGTGATTTTGCACACCAACCCCCACCCCAGCAAATCAGCGAATTAGCCAACGAACGTTTTAATTTCAACTGTGTTGCATATATAGAGTTAATAGAGAGACAGATAGGAGATTTATGATAGGCAACTTTTATAATTTAGTCATTTCAGATTAGTCAACTTTCATAGTTTTAACTCATGCTAACATGCATTAATGATTTCAAACTATTTTCCTAATGTGGTTTAGAATTTTAAAAAGTCCAACTGCTTGTCAGTTTAGTTGTTCTAGAATTTCTGTGGATTACTGAAATTAAAAAAAAAAAGGAATGAACCAATGTGGTGGGTTTTATTGTTAAATTAAATATTCTAATTATCTTCTCTTTTTCTCTAATTATATATTAGAACACAAAAAAGAGAATTTTCTCCACCCTTTAATGTTTAGTCTTAATGTACATTTTCTTAAAATTTCAATTTAAAAATTAAGTTTTTATTTAAAATTTTAATGTTGCTTTAAATATCTAGTTAATATTAAGTGGTAGAAATAACATTGGATATACATATATATGAGTCCACTGAAACAGGCTCTATATTTCATATATTTGGAACCAGATATTTAAAGTTTACTAAGCATTTCTTCACTTCATTTTGGAAGTGTTTTCTGAATATTACTAAATGTCTTGTTGGTATAACTTGAGATAATGCGCCACTTTATTGCCAAATTGTGTCTTTTTGGCAGGCATTTATTATTTAGCCTGGATCTCCCTATAAGCAGGATTTCTCTTTCCCGACTCTGATTCTTTTACTCTGAACTGATCAAGATCATAGAAAAACCACAACACCTAGCATGCACCATTGCTAATGAATTGAGTGCATGTATGTATCTGGTCCTATCTGTGTTACTGAACTTTTGAGCCCCAAATGTCCTAAATGTCATCTGTGCATTCATTCAACACATATTTGTTGGGAGTTTATTATGTGCTAAGGGGGTCAGCAAACTTTTTCTGTAAATGAACGGACCGCAAATATTTTAGGTTCACGGGTCATATAAATTTTCCCTGCCCTGGTCTCTCCTTCTCCTCCTCCTTTGCTTCCCCCTTTTCCTACTCCTACTTCTTCCATTTTTCCTTTGCCACACTTTGAAAAAATATTCTTCACTCATAGGCCATACATAGGGTGTCTGTTGACTCCTGTTAGTATCAGGCTTACGGTGGTGAGAAATGAGTGATACTGATAATGGCTAGACATCTACAGAACTCACACAAATTACACTTGACTGACAAGAACTCCAAAAGGATACAGGCCACTGTGACACTATCTACAAGTTGGGAGATTCAGGGAAGACCATTTAGTAGCATTGGACTGAGACCAAAAGGGTTGTGTAACCTGTGAATTACTATCTTGTCCCACTAGTCTTAAAATTTCAATCTCTCTGAAACCTTAAATCCCAGGAAGGAAAGGCCAACAGAAATCTTCATCACTACTGTATTATCAGATTCTAGTTTCACGCTATCAAGGTCTATGCAGTTATTTGCTGGATAGACAAAGATCAGAGACTAAATAAAATCAAGGTGGAAGAGGTACTCTGCAGGTTCTCTTCACATTTCTCGAATACAAGATGGCTTGTGTTCAAGCAGCTTGCTTTTTTCTGAGCCTGTGTGGGAAGTTAGATCACTATGATTTTGTTGGCGCAGGCTCTATTTCGTAAGGTGAAGTAGATATATACTTTAAAGTGAAGACTGGGTAGTGATTTATCAATCAACTGTCACTTTTCATTAATTGGAAAGTTCTTCCAGATTCTGACAAGAGGCTGTCATTCTCACTTCCATGGATTATTTCAAATTTTTATCCATTTCTATGCCTTCATGAGTATTTTGGAGGGAGGTGTGAAACATTACATCTGAGTCTGCTAGGTAAATCAGAAATGGAATCACAGATTTTAGAGGTAAAAAGGTCCTTTATTCCAGCCTTAAATTTATATATCTCAATTCATTGGTGAACGATAAAGTGAAAAAGTGTTGCTACTAACATCATGTGTGGGTTTTACCCGGGTTTGGCAAATTTGGGAAACATACGTTTAATTCAGGTGCCTCCTCTCTGGGGCCTTTAAGAGCAACTAAGACTTCTCTTTTGGTTTCATGGATATCCAGGTGTGTGTGTGTGTGTGTGTGTGTGTGTGTGTGTGTGTGTTGTTGCTGTTGTTGTTTTGTTTTGTTTTACTATAGGCATATCTTATTTTTAGGTACAGTTTAAATCTTAGAAGATTCCATCTTCCTCACTCTCCCATATTCAACCCCTGGTGCTTTATCTCAATAAAGACATCTCCATTTTTACTGCCATGACCTTTAGTCTGAACTGTCATCTCTGGTCACTAGGACCACTGTAATGACTTCTTAACTGTTCTATCTCCATCTACATTCTTGTGTCACCATTTTCTTTCAATGTTGCATCTTGAGTCATAATTTAAAAATACAAATGTGATTATGTCATGAACTTTTTTTTTTTAAAGATTTTATTTATTTGACAGAGAGAGACAGCCAGGGAGAGAGGGAACACAAACAGGGGAAGTGGGAGAGGAAGAAGCAGGCTCATAGCGGAAGAGCCTGATGTGGGGCTCGATCCCATAACGCTGGGATCATGTCCTGAGCTGAAGGCAGACGCTTAACCGCTGCACCACCCAGGTGCCCCTGTGTCATGAACTTTTTAAAAACCCTTCAGTGACTTTCCTCAGCTGAGAAGACTTACTTCAGTATGGACTATACAAAAGTAGCTGTTTGAACCATGTGCTGCCCCTTGGACTAGCTCCATTATAAACCAGAAAACTCTTAGCTTTCCATGTCAGTCAGTCTGGCCTTATTTCCATTCCACAACTCATACTGTTCCTTTTCACCTTCAGGCCTTCGCAAATTCTGAAAGCTGTACTTTCACAATCCTTCCCAAGCACTGAGTATTAATCCTTGTTTTCATTCTAAGTTCAGATGGAGGGCCCTTTTCTCCACAATGCTCTGGTATTGGTTAGATTTCTCCATTTATCAGCTATCTTAGCATCTTGTTATTTGCATCCATACTGTTTGTCAGAAATATTCAAAGAGCTAGAACTAGAGTTAAATGTAGATGAAAGAAGGAAAAAACGTGCTGGTGATAATATAATAATTACAATTAATGCACTAAAATATTAAAAATTATTACTTTTGGGAATTGGAATTAAGGGACAGGTATGACTATGTATGTGTGCTTTATGTATACATATACTTTTATATTTTTCACACACTTTACATGTAGTTTTTGCAACCATCATGTATCGCTTTTAGAATTAAGGAATAATGATTGCTTTTTGTCTGTCTCATCTATCAGAAGGTGTATTTAAAGAGGTCAGGGATGGTTATTTTAATTCTAGGCACGTAAAATTTTAGCACTGTGTGTTATACTAAGTTGTCACTCTTTATATATTTGGTGAATATACAAATAAGGAAGGAAATGATTAAAACTGATTTAATAGATAAATGAATACAATGCCTTTGTCACAAGCCCACTGTGACTTAAGTTTACTTTTCTTTTACTTTAGTTTTGTAGGTCCACAACTTTATTTTTCCAGATTAAAAAAAACACAAATTTTGATAAGTTAACATACAGCGTTTTCTAAAGCTGTTTTTGCCTCAAGCAGCATACTTTAAATAGGTGTCTTCTAAAGACCAGGTATTAAAAAGTAGAAAATAGGATGATGGTAGGATAGCAGGAAAAATGTTTCAGGTGTAAGAATAAGCTTTATAACTCAGCTCACACCATATGGACCTTATCTTAGTCTACTAAAATTTGTAGCAAAACCCAGTGTTAGATTCTTAGATTCAAGGAGCATGACCAAGAAATGATCTTCCACCACAGGATTCCAAATTTCAAGCAGCATTTCTGAGTCTGAAAAAAAATTTCCAATAGAGCTTTTCTTCCCTGTAATTCCTTAATTATATTTAAGGAAAGGTGTCAAAATGTATTAGCTAACTAGTTCTTAAAAAATGAAGCATCTCTCTAACTAAGGAAGAAGTGGTACTAGGGACTTCAATAATCTATCTGAAGCACATACAGCAACATCTGGATTATTTGCAAACTATTAGCTTTGGATCCAAAATAGCTTTCATGTTGCTATGTAATCACCACTGTGCATTTTCTTACATCTCTGTGGGTTGCACTGAGAAGTAAGCGCCAACTTTTTAAAGGAAATGCTTAGGTTTAACACATCATGGAGGATTAATTAATTTCTCTACATCTAGCTGATTTTCCACTGCTGCTGTCACTGTCATTTTTACTGATCAATGTTGATATGGATATAATATCATGAACAAGAGTGTGCAAAATTGCAGATCTTTGAAGAGGAATGTGTTTGGGTGGGAGTGGCGATGATAAACTGCATGATATTCTTCTTCTGTCAGTCATAAGAATTCAAATATTTACATAGAGTAAAATGGTCAAGGCTTCCTTTTCTTGTAAAGAAACCAAAATGTTAATCTCTGTAATGCACTAGTAGAAAGTATAATCCTGATATTATGTAAAATGAAACTTTTGGATCAAAATTTTATTTATTGTGAATGCATTATGCAGAGCTATGTTACGGCAGAGACTTTAAAAGAATGAGAAAAGTTCAATTTAATATTCTTTTTTCTTGGTGTGTTTGCCTAAGTTCTTAAACTCTCTGTTAATGGGCAACCTGAAAATACATATGAAAGAGCCAATAAAATTAAAAGTAGCAGGCCCAATTGTTCACTGACTGATGAATAGATAAAGAAGATATTATACACACACGCACACACACACACACACACACACACACACAGGAACATTACTCAGCCATGAAAAAGAATGCAATCTTCCTTTCAAAACGCTGTGAGCAAGAGAGTATTAGGCTAAGTGAAATATGTCAATCAAAGACATATGATTTCACTCATATGTGAAATTTAAGAAACAAAACAAAGAAGTGGGGGAAGAGAGACAGAGGCAAACCAAGAAACAGACTCTTAACTATAGAGAACAGACTGATGGTTACCAGAGGGGAGAAGGGTGGGGGAACGGGTTAAATAGGTGATGGGGATTTAGGAGGGCACCTGTTGTGATGAGCACTAGGTGCTGTATGGCAGTGTGGAATCACTATATTATACACCTGACACTAATATTATACTGTACATTAACTGGAATTTAAGTAAAAATTTTTTAAAAATTAAAAGCATATTTAATTTATGTTTTAATTTAGATCTATAGTCTTTAAACGGGAGAATCACAGACCTTTCAGAATATCTGATGAAAAAACTGAATGCTTTCTGCAGAAAGTCATTCAAATACAAGGAAACATAAAGCTGCATTTATGAATTTATGCTACATCTCCTTACCTTTCCCTTCCTGTCCCTTCCACAACACCGCCTACCCCCATCCTTCCACCAGGGCCAAGGACTTTGGTGGACCCTCCCTTAGAGTGTGAGCCACTCAATGCCTCCAGATAATACGTGTCACAGCATAGAAATCATATTATACAAAAAATAAATTAAAAATTGAAGAATTAATATATAAAAAGCAAGATTAGATTAAGAATAGCACAAGTGCCAACATCCTGATAATAACATCTGTATGTACTATCTAACTAATGATGATTTTTAATCACTATCTT
This sequence comes from Ailuropoda melanoleuca, assembly GCF_002007445.2. Taxonomy (NCBI): domain Eukaryota; kingdom Metazoa; phylum Chordata; class Mammalia; order Carnivora; family Ursidae; genus Ailuropoda; species Ailuropoda melanoleuca. Next base: position 99,237,358 of record NC_048221.1, read on the forward strand.
GATATTCTTCATTTACAAAATTAAAATCCTAAATAAATAAATATAATTTCTTTTCTGATCTATATTTTAAAATTTAGCCAACTTGCTACTTTTTTTACATACAGTAAAATTGGCTTTCCTTCTTTATACTTATTTATAGGATTAGCAACACTAGACTATGAATTCCTTTGGTGCAGGAATAAAGTCTCATTCTTTTTTCATGTTTAGCACCTTGCAAAGGATCTACCCTACTCAAGAAGTGAAATAAATATTCATTCAGGAAAGGAACAAAGGACAGAAAGAGAGAAAAAAGGAAGAAAGTTAAGAAGTGAGATTTTAGGAAGGAACCTACAAAGGAAAGAATGACGGAAGAAAAAATGAAACAGCTGAGCCAATTACCAATTTATTTATTAAGGCTTCCAAAGATTTCCCCTACTCTGAATTCCTCCCGTGAAAAGAAAACCTTTTTGTTAACATGAATATTTGAAAAGTTCGCAGAGAAAATAAGAACTTGTAGAAAGAAAGCATTCATTCAGGCTCCTTGTTGGGCTGTAAATTAGGGATGATACTCTGGGCACTGGAATAACAAAATGAAAATGGCCAAGTTTATGCTTCCCCGTCTCTCCCCTCTGCTTCTTTCAAAATTTCAATATTCAAACCCTTTCACCACAATATTCTAAAATCATCTCTTTCTACTTCTCAGTCCATTAACTTTACTCCCTTTCCTTCACAGTTGATCTTTATTTATCATTTAAATGGACTTTCTTACTCATATTATCTGTGATTGAGCCATAAAGAAGGTAAAGGATTTGCACTGTAAAAGAAATGCTATTAAATCAAAGGGATTTATTTCTAAGGATGAGATGAAATATCTCCATGCAGTATCTGTGGTATTTTTTTTTTCTCTCAGAAGTCTTTTCCCACGAGTCCAGGGTTCCTAAAAATCACATACTTTACCTAACAGCCTATCTTTTTTTCTAGTTTGGTAATCTCACTTCATTTGTTTGGGTCTACAGTGAAAAGAAGGAGGGACAATTCAAGAAGTCCCAAAGAATATCAGTAGACTTTAGGAGGGCTGAGAAGCATTAAGCTCTCTCATTGCAATTTCTGGATTTTGACTTTCTTGTATAACAGAGTATCTTGCATGGCATGCTGCCAGTTGAAAAAGGCTATTGCCTGCATCCTGGTCTGGTCCAACAGAAAAGCTAAGGCTTACGTGCCAGAAAAACCCAAGTCTGAATTCTAGAATGATTTCATCCAGACTTGGTAGGATTCCTCACTTCCTGAACTCTTGAAGTTTTCTTACAGGGTATAACTAGAGAATGCTTATATTTTAAATCATCAAAGGGAAAACCACAAGTATTACCCACACAGCCAAACATTAAAATGAAAGAAAATTTAAAACTAAAAAACCGCATTACTACAAAGCATAAGTAAGATAAAAGAGCTAAGTCGAGCATAGCAATTGTAACAATAAATTCAAAGTTTTACACGTGAGACATTGTAAATCAACCAAGTCTGTCAGACCCAGCAGAAAAATCAAAGGTTATAAGATGCAGCATAAAAATGATAATCTAAAGCCAAATGAATCAGAAAGAGAAAGCAAAATGTACAAAAGTGTATTACAAAAATCAATACAAAATAAGTGGGAGTTATAATATTAACACTAAACCAAAAAGTTGCAAAGCAAGAAGAAAATCAAAATACTACCAATATGCGCATTTGGGTTAAAGAATGGAGCTCTTCTAACAAAAATATGCATCATGAATATCTGTAGCAATAATATGGATAAATATATTACCAAGTATGTATGTACATAATTTGTAACTGTTATGACTTACACTTATTTACTTACTTCTGTTTGAAATTTTAGAAATATCTACACTTCACAATGTGTGTGTGTGTATATATATATATATATATATATATAAAACCATCACATTGTATACCTTAAATATATATAATTTTTTATTTGTTAGTCATATCTCAATAAAGTTGAAAGGAAAATAAATAGGAACTGCTATAAATAGATAGGCCTTTAGTAATGAGGTGGTGGGGCGTGGGAAAGAGGAAGCATTCTATACCAAGATTAGCTCTCAGTCTTTTACTGAGCCCATGCCTTTGATCAGTGAACTTCACAACACTTTCTCCATCTGGGCCTCCCCTAACACCGACCCCCAACCTGTAGGTGGAACCGCATGGCTAGAGTGGACTGAAGTTACTTCCTTTCTCCCAGGTCGATTATGCTCTGATAGTAACTGGGCAGGTTAGTCTCTGGTTAACTAGTTTCCTCCTAGGGCAGATCTTGTTAAGAACAGAGTGCTTTGGCATATTTGAAAAATGGTTCTTTTTTTCTCTGCCCCTGAAACATGAGGGGTTTTTCTCTGACATTCACTGTGGGAAACTGGTAGGGCTCTCAGAGGGGAATTTCACAATGTCATGCCTCCCCACTCCCATGACTGGGTTCTCTTGGAGTTGTTAATAACTCTCACAGTTGCCTGCACTAAGTCTCCAGCAATATTTCCGTTAAAGAGTTCAGGTTTTCCTTACCCTGCACTGATTCCCCAGGTGGCGCCCACTCACTCTTGAGTCCCTACTCTGGGAAACCTCAGCTTCCTGTATTCACCTCTGTCATTCCAAAGTTGGGGGCAGTAACATGCACTGTGTCTTCCACTCTCTTATGGATCCAGGAAGAATTGTTGATTTTTCAGTCTGTTTAGTTCTTTAGGATGCAGTGGCAACTTCCAAGCTCCTTGTGTGTGGGACTAAAACCAGAAGTCATCATACTTCTGAATGATATTTTGCATTACAACTTAATTATAAGAGCCTTAAAATGGTTGGCTTTTACATGACACCCCAAAATATGGCCCTTTGGCATACTGAATATCTAATATTGAACGACTTTAAGAATACAAAATGGCCGAAATAATGAGCTCACTCTGACCTCCTCCCACTTGCCCTTCTACCCTAAAGCAGATCACATAACTTCTATGTGAAAGATATCCTCCCTATACAGGGGGAAACAAAAACAACAACAAAAAACATTCCTGGGGGGCCTGGGTGGCACAGTTGGTTGGGAGACTGACTCTTGGTATCGGCGCAGGTCCCGCTCCTGGGGTTGGGGTCCTGAGATCGAGCCCCGCCTCCAGCTCTGCACTCCCCCCAGTCTGCTTTGCTTTCTCCCTCCCTCTCCCACCCTGTGCTCTCTCTCTCTCTCACTTTCTCAAATAAATAAATAAAACTTAAAAAAAAATAAAACTATAAGCATTCTTTTTAAAATTTCTGCTTCCAGGTGCTTTCAATTTTTAAATATGCATATGCACATGTATTAGTAGATTTTAAAATTTTCAACTTGAAAATAATCAATTAATAAAACCTGGAAACTAAATAAGTATTCACTTTTTGCTATCACTGTTGATTCCACCTTAGTACTTTAGGCTGTTATATACTCCTTAGATATCACCAAATATGTTCTTTCCTTTCTGCTTCTTCTCTCTCTTATCCTACCTTTCTTCCTCCTTCTTCTTAACCTAAACCTCATTTTACCAATGAAGAATCTGTGACCCTATGAGATTACATAACTTTGCCAGGTCACACAGATCTAAGCATTGGTACCTTGATTCCAGATTGACTCTGGAGTATTTACCCTCTATAATTGCATTTATAAATTTTCAATCATCCTCTTGTTATTTACCAGGAAAATATCATTGATAGCTGAGATCTTAGAAAACAGATTTCCTTTAGGACACAGGCAAGTTTCAGGGATAGAAGATATTGAACTTTAAATGTCCATCACTACTGTGGGTTTGTTAGACTTTGGCAATATCCCCAACAGTCAACTATTGATTATCATTTACAAGATTATAGTTTACAGTGACTCCCCATTCTGATAAAACAGTAATGAGCTTCTTTACTACAGGCATTAATTATAGGTTCTGGTTTAAGTGCCTTTTTCTTGCAGCACTTTCATTTCAGGCTCAAAGAATATAGATTATCCATCAGTGTGTCTGATTTGGATATCTGATGTTTGTTTGTTTGTTTGTTTGTTTTTAATGCTTTAATGTATTCTCTTAGGAGAAAAAATTCTCCAACATATCTCTTTCTCCCACCATGATGTATTTTCTGTTTATAGGAAAATTTAAAAAGTAGCTGAATCTTTTGATAATGTATCTTTAGGCTGATCTTAGGTATAAAGAATACTTTGGACCCTCTTCCCTGGTGATATAAATAGGTACTTTTTCAGGAGGCATTAGTACTCTCTTTACAAATGGAAACCTCTCTGGAAATAAAGTTTGTAGAAAATAGTAGCATAGAGTCATTGTAATAATGAAAAGAACAAAACATACTGGGTTCCTTTGGTTAAAAAACAAGCAAAACAAAACCCATTAGACAGTTTCACCAAATCACAGTTATACAACAAATTGAGTATTTCCTTCTTGCCTTTGTTATTATTTGACAGATATTTGGACAATATTTTATTAACCTTTTATTGTGTGCCATGCTCTGTAATGTTTGATAGAGAAACAATCCTTTTTAATCTCAATCATCCTGTACAATATTCTAGACTGCCATTTTTAATTAATATGGGTAGGTATATGAGAGAAAAATTTTTCATCATTCTTCTGTGATCATAGATATCTTAAGAGTCATCTAGAAACATACTTTACATAATAGGTATGTCTTTCAAACCTAGACCTGATTGCAAAAATGCATATTATTCTTAGGATGTAATGCAGTGGCTTTCCCTCTTTCTATGCAGTGTGAGTATGCGCTTTAGTATTGGGTTCTCCCAGAAGTAGACCAAGTATTGAAGTGTAAATGATTTAGTAACAACTGGTCTAGGAAAAAAAAATGTCATGGAATGAAGAAAGCAGACTGGGAAAGGGAGTAAACCAGAGTAAGGATGTGATTTCAGATGATGTCCAGACTCTGTCTGATATCTTAAGAAACTCTGGAGAATAAACTAGACTCAGGCCAAGAGGATTGACTTTTGTCCTCCCCACAGGTCAGTCATTGGCCATTAGCTGTCAACAAGGTCATAAAATTCCCAGGAAATTCTGGTTTTCCTGGAAAATGTAGCAGCTCTAGTGGCCAAGGGCATCCATTAATGGTGCCAAGTCAAGAATGAGTTGGTAACAAGAAAGTTTGAGGAAGTCATGGCTAAGCAAAGGGAATTTGTAAAAGGTATCCAGGAATTAGACCAAGCTTTCACAGTATTTGCAACCATGTGGTTAATATTTTTGAACTTTTTTCCCCCCAAATCCCTGCCATCCTTTAGCTATTTTATGTTTTTAATATTTTCTTGCTTATTCCCATCCTTACAAGAGAAAGGAATCATCAGCAAAATGAGGCAGGGGACAATGCTTTTGAAGAACAAGTCTGAAAAAATTAAAAGCACCTGCTCAAATCAAAGAAATTTAAATATATCTCTGTTTCCCCTGAACTTTCCAAAGCCCACTTTGCTTCATAACGGTCCTTCCACTACTCAGTAATGGCTTGCTTATTTGTTCCAAATCTAGGAATAACCCATCACCTTAAAATCGGTCGCAAGAAAGATTTATACTCTTATATTAAATAAGTCTCTTACAAGTAAAAATATATTCTTCTTTCCTTTTCCATAATAATAACCTTAATGACTAAGTAAAATTACTAAGAGATATTTTTCTCTTTTGTATCTTTCATGCAAACCTGCTGTCCCTTACCTGGGAATTGCCTTCAAATTTAATTTAAAATAAAAGTTCATTTCTTTATGTGTAAAAATTTTTAAATTCTAGTCAAGGAAAAAAATAAACAAAAATTAAAAAAGAACAAAATATTTAAATTTGTAATCCTTGACACTTAATAGCTACAAATTGATCATCCTACGAAAACAAAAATGTAAGAGAATAGACAGGAAATCCCATTTGGGAAGTTTCTTTCAATGAAATCCTGCAACCAGCAATCAAATTAGTCTTTCTATTAGAATCCTAGAAGGAGGCACCAAGACGATCTATAATTAAATTCCTGGAATCCAATTGACACTTGCCACCCTAGAATAAACATCACTAAACTACACATTACTCATCAAAGCAATGCATAAAAGCCTTTTAGGTAGCTAGGAAGGCATGAGCAAAGGCACAGATTATGTATAATATTTGGATTCCTCAATCTAATGAACAGAAGCAGAATACATGGCAAAAGGAGGTTATGAAATTGCCGTCTACTGGAGAACTTGATGCATAATAGATTGTGTGCCATTTTATTTACTTGGCTGCTCTTAGAATATTAAAGTCCCACCTTTTCCTAGCCTCCTACTTCACCTCTTTTTCTAAACATAAATATTCAAAACCAATACACACCTGAGAAGTTTGGCTACAAACAAGGTTTTCAGATGACTTCTTTCTATATTTCAAAATAAAATTGATATATAATCTGTTTCCTCTATATTACATATATATATATATATATATATATATATAGCATAGTGAGTATCAATAAATGATTGCTTTTCAGTACACTGTTTGAAGAAGAGTTAAAGTAGGAAGACACTTGGAAGATGAGTATTCTAAGGGAAGTCTCTAGGAAGCTTACACACACACACACGCACAAACACACATACATGCTCTGCATTTCTACAGGCTTTTTATATTCATTTATCTGTTTATATATTTATATATAAATATGTAATATATACATATATGTGTGCTTTATAGAAGAATGCACAAATATAAGAGAAATCTTCCATAATTCCTGCTTTACAGGGCATAATCAATAAACTTATTTCACAGGAGCAAATACCCTTTTTATTTCAATTCAATGTGCTCTCAATGGGAAGTCGTTTTTGAAGGAAGGCTGTAATTGCAACTGTAGTGAACCATTTGATATTTGAAAGGGTGGACAGACTATACTCCTGGGATGCTTCTGTTTGAGAGATTTTTTGACTACAAATCAGGCTTAATAATCCTTGGTCTCACTTGTATTATTTAACCTTAAAACTTGCCAAATATTACCACTACCAGAAGATTTAACCACTCCAATCTTAGAAAACAAGCATGTAGTATATTCTTTGTTAAAATGTTCATTTAAAATTTCAAAGTAACATCAGTTGAAAAAAAATTTTAATGAAGTGATCAAATCAAGGTGTCTTTGTATTTACTCTATCTTAATAGTAATAACTAATAGTAATAACTTTAAAATAAATATTTAAAATCATTTTGTTATAAATTCAGTGAAGTAGAATATATTGGTGTCTTAAAATTGATTTACATTTACTAGTGAATAGAGAAATACTTTAATTTTACAAAAATAATTTCAAATAAATTTGGAAAATTTGGAAAAAATCAGGAAATGCACAAAGATACTTACAGAAATTATCTAGAGCAGAGGTTTAAAAATGTTTTCTGTAACAAACAAGATAGTGAAAATATTAGGCTTTCTGGGCTATAAGGTCTCTGTTTCAATTACTTTACTCAGTAGCTGTAACAAAAGTAGTCATAGATAATATGGAAATAAATGAATATGACTACAGTCAATAAAACTTTATTTATAGACATGGAAATTTGAATTTCATATAATAGTCAAAATGTTATTCTTTTGCCTTTTTAATCATGTAAAAATGTATGATCTATTCTTAGCTCACAGGAAAACCAGACACAGAGAAACAGGCAGTAAGTTTGATTTGGCCTGTGGGTCTTAGCAAGCTGATCTCTGCTCTGGAGTTCTAAAGTAACATCTCCTNCATGGAAAGTTGAATTTCATATAATAGTCAAAATGTTATTCTTTTGCCTTTTTAATCATGTAAAAATGTATGATCTATTCTTAGCTCACAGGAAAACCAGACACAGAGAAACAGGCAGTAAGTTTGATTTGGCCTGTGGGTCTTAGCAAGCTGATCTCTGCTCTGGAGTTCTAAAGTAACATCTCCTACCAGTTGGCAGTGCTACTATTTGACATGTGCTCTTCCGCTTGTATTTATACAACAATACATGCATATGTGTGTATATATATATATGTATATATATATATATATCACACAAGTACAATATATATACATAACTTACCTCCTTTGTGAAAACTCAGTACGGAAGTATAGTAATTGACATACACTCATGTCAATACATGGCTCTAAACATTATTGTAATTGGCTTATACAATNCATTATTGTAATTGGCTCATACAATGATCAATATCACCATTATTAATACAGTTTTTCCCATTCGATAGATAAGAAAACTGGGGATTGATGAAGATTTAGCCAGGTCCGATGTCCTGTTTTGGCGTCGGAAAGATTAAAGTAAAATAAATAAATAATGCAATAAAATAAATGGTCTCTGCCATTTCTGTAACAACACTTTGGGAACCACTGTGCTTGGTAAAGTGGGGGTGGGGAGACACAGGAAATAATTAAATAATAATTTGTAATATTTTAACCAAACCATGGAGACATGGAGAAGACTGATGAGCCAAACTTTCTCTTTCAAAAACAAAAAACAAAAGACAAAAAAACAAAAAAACAGCTCACCACTGTGACAACATTGATGATCACTGATTACCATCTAGATTCAAGGTCTCCCTCAGCTGGGCAGTGCTGAATAAACACTCTTAAACTGTCCCTCTTTATGTTTCTTAACACATGTTAACCATCAACCTTTCCTTAGCAAAGAATTTTCATTGAATGCAATAAATTCAGTCTGATTTTTTTTGTATTACAAGTTTCCAGGTCTAAGTTTAGACTAGTCACTTTGTTTGGAGTTAGTTGTGGTCATACTTCTTGGGTTTTGGTTTAAAATCCACTTAATAACTTTTACTGTTAGTATATATCAAATCATTTACTTTTATCATATACTACTAGCGTAATTAATTAGCCCAGTTATCAGAAGGCCACTTGACCCCCTCCTTCATTTTTCCAAACTTCTTCAGAAAAACCTTCAAGTTTTTTCCCAGCTGCTTTCTACTTCACATGGTTGTATAAACTAAACTGAATGAGGCTTGACTCATAGTAGCTGCTAAATGGATTTTTGTGGTTTCGTACTTTCCTTCTTCTCTCTCAATTAACAAATTATGGCAGAGGGAATAAAAAAACCCACGCTTTAGCTTACTATAAGTGCCTGCTGAAAAGTTCATTTCCTTCCTTTTTCAGCTCATTTTGTAAAACATTTAATGTAGCCAGAAATTATAGCCTAAAGCTCAACTGTGGGGGGTGTGTGTGTGTGTGTGTGCTCATATGCTCACACTGAAAGATCTGTAAGCCCTAATTTTTTCTGATAATAGCTTATCTTTAAATTCTTAAATGTTATTTAATTTTTATGCATGTTTTCTCTGAGATCTCAGCTTCAAAATCACACTTTTACAGAGGGAAAATGCTAACTATGTTGTCACAGGATGGACATTAGTTACTTTTCTTGAAATTCATACAAAGATTCAAAACATTAACCAAAATATATTTTTAATTTTGCCTTGAGTAGGTTTTCATTGTGTTTTCAGGAAATTCTATCCTATATCAATTGTGAAGTGATGGGCATCATAGAAGAAAGGATAAATTAGCAGTCTTAAAAATGTGACTACACATTGGCATTCATGTTAGTAACACATGAAAAAGACATTATTAAAATGTGTTGATTTGTGAATATTTTGACATTTTACCACAAAATTGTCAAAACAATATCATGAGCACATTCAACTCCCTATTTTCAGAAGTACTAACTGACAGCTATTAAATGCCTTTCTTGGTGCCAGACAACAAATCAATGGTATGATCAATATCACAATTCACAGGCTCTGAATCAGCTACAAACTAAGGGATTTTGTCCCAATATTAATGTTCACATAAGAAGACAACCATTTAGGTCATTAGTAAGATCATTCACAATCATTAATACTTTCAATTATTTTACAGTTTGGTTATTTATTTTTTCCAAAAGGTGATCCTCAGTAAATTTTTTGTTCCTGAACTCTTGAGTTCAGATAATGGGCTGCTATTTCTTAAATGTTGGGGGCTTATGTGACGCTAAGAAAATAACTTTAGCCAAAGAGAGAAACAAAAGGACTGGCACATAGCTGGTGTCCAGCAAATATTACTTGCACCCGATCTGAACAGTGCCAGGAAGACTTGTTGTTCATTTGGCATATTGTAATTGCTGGTTAAAAAAAAACTGATTTTCATCTTTAATTATACAAATATTAGTTTGAAGTTTTAGAGAAAGTCTGTATTAAATATGTCTCAAATAAGTAATCTACTGTATCTTTCCAATATACTCGTGGAACCTAGGCTAGATCAGTACTTAGACTACAGGGAAATGAGAGAAGAGCTTATATAAATCATGTATCATCCCTATTTGTTCTTTTAAAAAACAGTAATATCCATCTTTTCAAAAAGGCAAAATCAAAACACAAAAATCTGGGTAAGTGAAGAAGCAGGGTGAGATTAGCAGAATTAAAATTACATCCAGAGGATGTATTTCTCACGTGTTTCAGAGACAGGGAGAGTCTAGGCTACTCTAGATTTAGGTATGTGATTTTGAAAAATGGCTGATGCAAGGCACATTCTACGTAACCTGCATACTTCCCTCAGTGTTAAGATGACATAATTCCGGAGTAGGCTTGCAGGAGGAGATTAGGTTTCTCAAAGCTGCCCTCCACAACAGCATGAAAACTGGAGTTGGCAGCTTTAAATATGGGCTAATTCCACAGAGGTAGAAACATTTAGGACATTGACCAACTCCAGACTCATGGGCTACCTAACCAATAATAATTGGTTAATTCTTTCACCATTCTTCATTAGAACACCACTAATTCCTTACTTGTGGAATTTTTTTGATATTTATCTATGTTCAACAAATCCTTTTTCTTTGCATGTATAGCTCACAACTCAATCTCAAACTCCAGCGTTTGCTCAATATGAGAAAAAAAACAAACTGTATTTTTCTTAATTACCTGAAATAATACTTCAGGGTTTTTGTGATATTGCTGTGAATATCTTATACAAACAAGCTCCACGTAGTTCAAAATATTTGAGNCAAGCTCCACATAGTTTAAAATATTTCAACAACATATTTCAAAACATTTTGACTAAAGTTTTAATAACACTGCTGAGTACTAATTAAAAAGTATTAGATTTTTATACTAACCCTTAACCTAAAAACTCACCTTCAAAGTATTTATGTCAAGGAAATATATATATAGTTTCACAGTAGGATTGAACTGCAAGATGTTCATCACAGTCTTTATTATAACAGCAAAATTAGCAATACTGCAATGATCTAAATAGGGCTTTGCTTAGATGAATTATAGTATAATAGAATGAACTGCAATATAAATAGTAAATTTTTACTAGAAATATTTATCTGTATGAATGTATGATATATTGATAAATGAAAGAATTACAAAACTAGGTGTATATTTGATCTGATTGTATTTAAGTATAAAGATACAATATAAAATGTTAAAAATAATAGAAAAAATGTAACAATTATTTATGGAGTAAGAGGGTGTAAATTGTGTATTGTTTTTTATGTGCATTTTCTAACTTAGTTATTTTTATAATAAAAATATTTTAAAAGATGTACATATTTCTTTATGCCACAGTGTTATGTGCGATTTTGAGAGGTCTAAACTTCATCTTTTTTCCTTCATTCTTTCCTTGACAAAAATAAGAAAAAGATGACACTTTTTTCAATAATTCTTCTTATATAATAAATTGCAACAAATTAAACTGTCAACAAATATCAAAGGGAAAACACATCTTTTTGATAACTACCTAGTGAAATGTCACTTTGGGACATTTGACATTTTGATATAATCATTGATAATTGTTGTGAAAAGCTCAGTAAATTTGTAAACCAGGTGCAAATAATGTGGCATAAAATGTTTATTATGAAAATTAGATGGTTTAAATCTTCACCTGTGGCTAATGTGTTTATGTTAAAGTTGAAGGCATTTATTTTCTTCCCACCTAGCAGAACCCAACCGTACATCTTTCTAATTGTCTCCCTGTTGAGAAAACTATTTATACTGCTACAGAAACAAACTCACGAAAGAAAGACTAAGTAAGATGAGATCATTTTAGTCCTGCTATCCAAATGATAGGGCAGAAAAAAAAGGCTTGAAGATACAAGACTTATACATAATGTAGAATAGGGAAGAAACTTAGCAATCAAAAAGTCTTTTGCTTTCAGTTAATCAATGAGAATATTGCAACATACAGGAATTGCATTTTTCACTTAAAACTTAACAATTAATGGAAGAACTCTATTATAACTGTAGCGAGGTCATAAATTTACCCACATTTTAAATTATATGTGCACAGAAAATGTATTTCCTTTATTTTTCCACTACTGATTTTATATCCTTACTCCCTATTTGGTGAAAGGAACAAGGTGGGGGCTGGAGGATGTCATAATGGCCAATTCCAGTAACCTATGCCCAAGCTAATAACTATGACTTTTGGTAACTTACTTTGTATGATAAAAAGTTATTTTCATTCTTCATGTGTTCATTTTTGATGTGCCATATGGGTGAATGAAAAAGTGGAGAAGTAAACATGACCTCATGTGGTGCAAGAGATTGAGGTCCACAAAAATACATTGTGTCTTCTGAATATTCTGTGGGGCCTGCAGAAAACTGGTGACCTGCTCCTCTCTCCAGTGATGACCAGTGACGGCAAGTGGGTTTCATGTGGCTTTTGTAAATCGATGATATTCTGGCACTCACTGCTGGAGTCCGTATTCCTAACAATTTGTCTGTAGTCACAAAATATTCTCTCAAAGTTACCCTTCTGCTTGGACACTCTTCTGATTTCCCACTTAAATATACAAGGATGTTGGAACGCTTTCATGAAATACACTGGCCCTGAGTGACTCAAGATGATAAGAACAGCAAAGGGAAAATAATGAGAGTGTATTACATAGCTCAACTGTAGGTAGGACTTATGTGATCAGAGTAAGCCCTTAGGCTCATTCATCTCACTTTTCACCGCCACTCTTGCATCATAAGTGTC